>NW_027271655.1:600000-802510 GCF_040938485.1 Diadema antillarum | reverse complement strand
TAAATTTGATACTCCCCTTTTTTTTGGGGGGGGGGGGGGAGGGGGAAGGGGAAATCATGATAGAAACCACCAAACGGTTACAATATTTTATGGGATTCCCTGACTGAAGCCAGACGCAGTCTCGAGTCTCCGCGGAACATATCTTATCAGTATCACTGACAACAAGATAGCCTACAGACAGATCTTTTATTTGGTCAAAACGACAAGATATTGTCACAAAATTGTGTAGCGAACAGAAATATTGCAACCATGCCGACCAAGTTAATGTATACTAGGTAGAGTTATCTAGATCACTATGATATGAACTGTTTGATATTTATTGCTTGTATTCTTTGCCCAGTGCAATGATACCATAGTATGAGTGATCACTGCTTGGTTTCCATCAACTGAACCGGTCATCTTCTATCATTGGCTGATCAACTGAAACACTGCACACTGCAGGATGACTAGCCATGACAACCAATCATCCAGCAATCTAAGGCGCCAGTCCTCAGAGAACAGCATGTCTCCAACAAGCCTGTCTGAAAAGGTGACCCACCTGACCTCCATAGCAACCGGTCAGCAGATGAAGATTCCTGACGAAGATAGAGTAAGTAAAAATTCACAGGCCTATTTAGGTAATTTGTGCAGAGTAGAACAGTGTAGATCTTTGATTTACCCCATCAATATACACTTCTTCATTGTACCGGATATTTCACGATTTGCCTTATTGAAACCTGCAACTTGATTGACATACAGTGTACGTAAACTTTGTTGTTTAATCATCATATGTGGTTTTATGATCTGCTTATTTGGTAAGGAAGAATACTTAACAGTGATTTCTTTTTCTTAATGACATCTTTTATCACATGACTGCAGAAGTTCATTTGAGCAGTCCCTCAGACAGTAGGCCTAGTGATTTAGATTTACCTGATAAATACCACAGTCAAAATATGTACTGAGAATGTACCTTATTGAATACCTTGTATTACATTATATTATTTCTTAGGAGTTTACATGTTTTCCATGCACTCAGCAGAAATGTCGCTACATATTTTAGGCACTGCTCAATCTGTGGCGTGAGCTTTGTCATAATTAATCACCTACATTGTTTAGAAAGTGCCATGTAAACTGTATAGCGACCTGTGTTCTGGATCTCTCAAGCTACTTGCAGATCAAATGTACAGTTTATACATTCAAAGATAATGGAAAGATTTGAAGTTAGGGTGATGTATATGTGTGGCTTCCTTTTATGAGGTACGAGAATGATCTTTTGGAAGTGGCAGCAATTGATAAGTTATAAAATGTTAATTTCTTGATTTCTTCTCCAGCTTGGACTCTGCAGAAGTGTATCTGAGTTTGAAAAGCTCAACAGAGTTGGTGAAGGGACGTATGGCATTGTGTGTAAGTACCATACATGGATCACATATTCCAGTATAAAGCGCCATATAAATGCAGTTGTTATTATTATTATTATTATTATTATTATTATTATTATTGTTGTTGTTGTTGTTGTTGTTGTTGTTATTATTCTATGATGTGAATATTACTCAGTTTCCTTTTGATAAGCAACAAGCAAAAAAGTATATTATTAGGTTCATAAATGGAAAATATTGGACCTTAAATTTGCCTAGTTCTACTTGTGTGATGCTGCTTTGTTCTTGAACCAGCATACAACTATACATGCAAATGTGAGATACATGAAGTTGCCATATGTCAATCAAACTGTTGTCATACCCAAGTGAGTGTATCTACAGCGAGAAACATGTGCCTGTCACTCCTGTCTGAAAGACACGCAAATTGTTTGCTGTGAGTTACAAACTTTGTGATGTTTCTCTCTGCAGATCGTGCTCGTGACATGAAGAGCAAGGAGATTGTCGCCCTCAAAAAAGTGAGGATGGAAAAAGAAAAGGATGGTGAGACATTTCTTAATGAGAAAGTTGGCATGCTTTATCATGTGTTTTTCAGGCCGTTATTATGGTATTTCACACTTGTTTGAATTGCATAAAATCTAATTTTAGTCATCATCTAATCAGTTCATTAAAGAGTGTAAAATTTGTTGAAATAATTGATAAACATTGAAACTCTAATCCTACGAAGAAAATATGGTGTGCTTTTAAAAGTAAATTCAAGTGTTATTATCAAAGGACGTTATCTATAGAAGTGACTGTGTTATCTGTTTTTAAAAGAAGAATTAATATATACAAAAGGCATGACTTTTATTTAATGTGAACATGTATCTGCTTTAGTAATCTCATTCCTGAAGTAGTACTGAATACACAAACAGTTAAAGACATAAGATATCTGACATGAATTGCAAATAATCAACATTGTGGCAGGTTAGAGTCATACTGCTGATGACAAACGTGTAACTTTTTACCCTCATGTGCAGGTCTACCCATAAGCAGTTTGAGGGAGATCCATCTTCTCATCAACCTGCGACACGAGAACGTCGTGGAGCTGCGGGAAGTGGTAGTGGGACAGCATCTAGACAGGTCAGTGACCTTGTGCAAAAAATTGAAGTCACATTTGTGACCAGAGTTTTCAGTGCAGCTCATCTGGGACTTTTTATGCCTCCGCAACGAAGTGGCCGGAGGCATTATGTTTTCGGGTCGTCCGTCCGTCCGTCCGTCCGTCCGTCCGTACGTCCGTACGTCTGTCCGTCCCGTTTTGTTTTTGTCGATATCTCAAGAACTGTGTGGTGGTTTTACATCAAACTTGGTATGAGGGTATATCCTTGGGGGATAATACTTTGTGTGGATTTTAGGGTCACAGGGTCAAAGGTCAAAGGTCACAGGTTATTTTGTGAAAAAAATTGAAATTTCATGTTTTTCTCCATATCTCGCAAATGGTTCAAGGTATCTTCATGAAACTTAGTATATATGCTTGTACCGATGGGCAGTGATTATCTAGGGAAGTTGGGGGTCATGGGTCAAAGGTCAGGGGGTCAAAGGTCATGGTCAACTCCTCAAAATATCACTACTTTCCTTAAAATGCAGTATGCCTGAAGGTTTTTTTTTTTAAACTTGATGTATGGCATGTATTACCTAATATATATTTTTGGGGAAGTTTCTTGCCAAAAGGTCAAAGGTCAAAAGGTCAAAGGTCAAGTGAAAGTGCTAAATTGCACTTTTTCCTCCATATCTCGAAAGTAACTCAAGGTATCATCATGAAACTTACATATTTATGCATGTTCAACCTAACAGTGATTCTCTTTGGAACTGTGAGGTCAAAGGTCAAAGGCCAGGTTTAGATAATGTCATTTAATATTTTGCCAATTGTGTGAAACTGTCATCACACATTGTCAAGACATTGTACTATAGACCTATTAGGAGAACCATGCATTATGGCGGAGGCATATCAGTAGCCGTAGCGATATATCTAGTTCTCCATATTTTCATACTTACTTTATTTTCCTTTCCACCTCATATCTCCTCCTTTTCAGCTATTCTTCTATCTCCAGTGATGCAATCCTCATCCTATTCCTTAGGAGAATGTCAAAACACATTTCCTCATCATGGAAAATATTTGTCTCAAACAAGCCTGAGTACCAGTGCAGAGTTATCCTGGCTCAGACAACTTTGATTAGATATCCAGATAAACAAATGCCAGCTTATATTTTTATATGTAAGTTCTACCTTAGAATAATTATCTCAAAAATAAGATAAATATAAACTGCAGCTTTGAAATGCAACATCATCATTTTAGCACTTTGAGGGCTAGGTGGGTGCAAGGTTCTAAAGACCCATGTGCTAGTTTGCCTGAGGCAACTGAAATTCACTACTTAGCAAGTAAAATAGATGGGTACTTGCTCTTGAAATGTATAGGAAATTTGTCCAATTAACCATTTATTTTAATAAGCAAGTGAGGATTTTGTAGTGTCCTGTGATGTAACTCTTCAAAGCCTTCTGAGATACAAAATGTAGTACCCTTCTGATCCTCAGGCAACAATGTTTTGATGTGTTTTCTGTGTCAAAATAGCTGAAATTCAATGATTTCATTTCTTTCCCCAAAAAATAATAATGTAGCATCTTCCTGGTGATGCAGTACTGTGAGCAGGACCTGGCTAGTCTCTTAGACAACATGCCTTCACCTTTCACCGAGGCACAGGTCAAGTGTCTCACCCTCCAGATGCTGCGAGGACTGCGCTATCTCCATGACAACTTTATCATCCACCGTGATCTCAAGGTCTCCAACCTCCTCCTTACAGATAAGGGGTGCATGAAGATAGGTGAGTCCAAATGGGGTTTGATGGGATGCAACAGATATCAGAAGTTGGTGTGAGTGGAGTACTGTTAACTCTTCATGTGCCACGTTCGCACGTCCAACTCAGTCTACGGTGTGCTAAGTTCGCATATTCTGCTCTAACCCACAAACCCGCCCAAACTGATCAATAAATTGCCAAAATGCCAGAGTACAGTGAAAGCGTTTCTCGCGATTCCGTTCCTGCCACATGTAGCTTGTTATTTATGAGGTGATTGACTATCTCTTCAACATTGCGCACTGCATTTCCAGGGCAACAAAAATATGATATGAAAGTTACATAGATTTGAAACAAGGAATATTTTCCCAAAGCAGGACTATGTTGCTGTCTGAGAATGACGTGGCACACAGGGGTTTTAAACCATGGCACATAAAATTCAAGCTGGTGGAAGATGGTTTTTTGTCAGAGATTGATATGACTGCACAATCTTCCTTTTGTCCATCCAGCAATGTGGTGTGTTTTACCTCAGTATTGACATTTACTTCATTTTGCAGTTAGATGTCTATATTATATAATTTTATGCCAAATGTCGGGAGGAATATTTTGCTGTTGAAATACAGAGGGCTTTGTCACCTTATTGTGAAGAATGACAAATGTAATGGTAGTGATCAGATTGAGTGGACTTCCTTGACCGTTTTTTTGAATATTTTTTTTCAATGCGTTGTATTTCATCTGTGATCCCAAATTGAAAAGACGCATTCCATAATGCATCGAGTAATTTCACTCAAACATAGCCGACTTGTGATAATCTTGTTTATTTGTGAGTTCATTGTCATGTCTCTGATGTTAAGTACCGGTTTCACTAGAAAATAGTTATTAGAAAAGATGCGATTTTATGTATGTTTTTTCTGACATTGTTGCCTTAGTTATATTCCCTTTTCTATGGCACAGAGAGGATGTGATGAAGTATGTGTATCATCACTTTGCTGAAATTTATTAAATAGCAAAGGAAAACATTGAAAGAAATAATGCAATAGAAATAGCAACATTATATCTATGCATTTTGCTATTATTATTGATTTATGAATTCCTGCTTGTTATATTGGCATACTTTCCTGTAATATATATCATAATTTTGTCTAATTTCTCATGTAGCGGATTTTGGTCTTGCACGAAAGTATGGTCTCCCAGTGCGACCTATGACCCCAAAAGTGGTGACCTTGTGGTACAGGGCACCAGAGCTCTTGCTTGGTTCACCAGAACAAACAACAGCCATCGACATGTGGTAAGGAAAATGAACCAGATAATATACCCTGTGATATATTCATACATTGACAGTGTTCACTCATTAATTAAAATTTTATTCGTGGTCATTCATTCAAATTGTTGGATTAAAAAAAGATGGCAATTGCCACAAAGACTACGTTATGGGTAGAAGAAGTAAACAACCAAATGAACTATTCATTTGAAGTGAAAAGCTGTTGACATAAAAAGGTTTTGATAATTATACTGTAGACAATGTTATTTCGTGTTCCACACAAACTGAACACTGCAGCTCAGTGGAATATTTATTTGCAGTATTGCAAACATTCAGATAATTGTCTCTGTACAAGAAATTTCTAGGACTGACACAGCTGTTCAAGATCTATGCAGACTTCAAACAACAGATTTCAAGTATGATGTGCATGTAGATAGCTTAGATCGCATCATATGTGATAATTCAGAAAAGAGCTGTTGGTATTCTTCACTTCTAATGATGGACAGTCGGTTTGTCAAAACGATTGAGCCCCAATAGTGAACTGCACGGTCCTTCAGAGAACTCACTTGAAAAAGAATACCTCAACAGTCCTCGTCAGGACTTCAGAATACTTGGTGAGCTTCAATCTGCATCATACCATCTCAAACTAACACATGAACTATTTGAAGACTACAGAGAATTTACAAAAAGTCTCTGAAAGCTGTAGCCAGTACTTAAAAGGTTTGTGCTTGTGGCGTAATTTTTTGTTGTTGTTTGAAATGTGTTATGTATACCCTTTTTTTTTTTCTATGCAACTCAAGGGCAGCAGGGTGCATTATGGGTGAACTCTTGGCCAATAAGCCCCTCATGCCTGGAACATCAGAGCTCCACCAGATCAACTACATCATCGACCTCCTGGGGACTCCCAACGACAGCATCTGGCCAGTATGCTCACCTTTTCCCTCTGCATATATACTTTTTTAGTGTAACATGTAGATACAGTCAACCTTGCCTAAGTCAAATCTTTTTGGACTGAAGAATAGCTTCTACTTGAAGAAAATTTGACTTATAAGGGAGTAAAATCAATAGAATATAGAGAGAAGAGGACTTGAACAGACCTCCAACTTAGGCGATAATTTGACTTATGCGAGGTCGACTTAAGCAAGTTTGACTGGATATATCGATGGATGGGTAGAAACAAATGGGAATAGATATAGAAATATAGCCATCAGTACAATTATGTACAGTCATAATCATTTCAGCTTGTATTAATAATCATATGAAGAATTAATATAGCAGTTATGACCAAAATGTCTTTAAGCGCTTTACAATTAAGAAGAGAAACAAACATGTAAATTCACTACATGTACAAATGATCCATTTATTACACAATCATCGGTGTTCTTCTTCAAATAAGTGGGTCTTGAGTTTCTTTTTGAAAATGTCAATGGAGGTAGAGTACTGAATATGAGTAGGGAGGTTGTTCCAGACATGGTTGGCACAAACAGAAAAAGCCCGATCACCATAATGGTTTTAGGTGCAAGCATATGTATATCTTTAGTCAGGATTATATCTCCTGTTAAGATTTTGATTTGACTTTTCCCACATTACATTTATTTCACCTTCAATCACCCTTTCCTCTCCTTTTCTTTCAGGGAAAAACCAATAATTAATTTTTTTCAATGTATCAAACTACAAAACAGTCAAATGGGTACACAACTATGATTTTATGTATGTGAGGATGTGTGTATCTGTGTTCTATCATCAGGGATTTTCAGAACTGCCGCTGCTCCAGAACTTCACCCTCAAGAAGCAGCCATACAATAACCTCAAGGCAAAGCTACAGTGGCTGTCTCAGGCTGGCCTCCGTCTTCTCAACTTCCTCTTCATGTACAACCCAAAGAAAAGGTATGCACACACCGAGGGATACTGAGAGACATATATGATAAGAAGGGGTCATGGTTTAGTTTAATGAGCTGTAACCTGGGTTCACATTTATTTTCATTTTTTTTTATATAAAGAAATCTAAATGTCAACCACCCCATGTAATTTTTTCATAGTAATGAATGAAAACAATGTATCAGTTTAGTCTTGTCATGAGTAGCTGTAAATTAGAAGAGATGATAATTTTCTGTAGAGACTGGAGCATCCGCAAAAGAAAATGTACATTTTCCATAGGTAAGCACTTTTCTTTGTAATGCCCAAAATTGTTATTGTTAAAACTTAGTGAAGTAAACAACACTTCTAGAGACAAGTGCTCTTATATCAAATTAGTTAACATTAGCTGCTTCAATCATGCATGAAAATGTATGAGTATGCATTTGTCATGGTTTTGTTTCATCTCAAAATGATGTGGATTTTTCAGAAATCTTTGCCTTCAGAGTCTGTAGCTCAAGAGGTGTGTGTACTTGGAATATTAACCCCAGCAGTGAATATTTCATTTCTTTATCTTTGTTGCTGTTGTTTTGATCTGCAGAGCCACAGCTGAGGAGAGCTTGCAGAGCTCTTACTTCAAGGAGCAACCGCTTCGTAAGTTTGCCTTCTCTTCGTATCATGTCAACCTGCCAAAGTATTGAGGGAAGACATAATACCTGCTGCCGTCGAATTATATCTCTATGTGCGCTATGTGCTATTTGGCAGAAATGTTAGTCTTAAATGAAAGAAAGATGTTATTTAGAGGGGTGAGGGTTCAGGTGTGAGTTTCTTCACTTGGTCTCCCTCTACAAATTAAATTTGTTAAGATTGCAACTGCTGATCTGTAAATTAACAAACATGTCGGAAAAAAGGAACCAGTGGGACGCAAACCTGTCATCTACTGCTTTCCGGGCAGCGACACTACCACCAGGCTGTCCCTGTTTGCCGGCAGTGACATGATGAAAAAGGAACAAATACCGAAGCTCCAAAATTCCTACATTGTTATGTTAAATAGTCCAAGGTGGACAAGGCATATTAAATGAAAGAAAGATATTATTCAGAGGGGTGAAGGTTCAGGTGCGAGTTTCTTCACTTTGTCTCCCTCTAGTAGATGACAGGCTCGAGTCCCACTGGTTCCTTTTTCCGACATGTTTGTTAATTTACAGATAGCAGTTAAGATCTTAACAAAAATAATTTGTAGAGGGAGACAAAGTGAAGAAACTTGCACCTGAATGTTAATCTTCTTCTTGTCTTCTATTACTTGTGGGCAGAGCTTCTTAGAAAGTGTCACATAGAGAGTACTCAAAGAAGGAAATAAAACATTAGACTGAGGTAGGACAGGACAGACAGCCTAATTCTGAGATTTCATGGATAACTTTAATAGGCAACTGATGCAGGGGGAAGTTTGCAGCTATGATATTCTGTGCTTTGGGTATATGTGTGTGTAGTGGAACACTCACCTGGACTTCACCTTATTGGCCTGAATTCGCGGAGGTGGTACAAATGAAACCATGGTTTAAACCATGGACAAAAACTATGGAGCGCCAAGTGCATGTTTGTAATAATCTCTCATGTGTTAAAGTGACTTTTTGTGTGTGTGTGTGTGTGTGTGGTTCCCTTTAATGGGAAAAATTCAATTTATGTTTTAGAAATGTGTTTTGTATATTTTTTTCCAAATAGCATTGTAGTACTGTACTAAACTAACAGATTGCATTATTGTACATATGAGGAGATTGCTGTTATTTTTAACAGTCTGATTCACACTGGAGATTTGGTTCAAACTTCACTGGTTGGAGGAAGGACTCCCTCTTTTGTCACACTGACTCCATCTTGCACAAATTTATTATCGTGGACCCTTTAGTTTACCTGTCTTACCATACACACACATGCATACACATGCATGCGTGCATGGAAACTACTGACCAGTTACTATGATAACTTTTTGTGTAACGATTGTATAAGGTGCTATCTGTGTAGACAGTAAGTAGGATTAGCATGGCTCTTCCACTCAGCTTCAGATAAGCCATATGAGCTAAATAGATTTTTTTCATTTGTTAATCTCTATGTATCTGATTATCTTGTATCTCTTCTGTTTACAGCCTGTGATAAGGAACTGATGCCAACGTTCCCTCAGCACCGTAACAAGAGGAAGTCAGCCACTCGACCAGAGCATCGGTAGGTTTATATCCAATTGTCCATATCGCTCTGCCTTTATCTAGTGTAAAACCAAAAACAGTTATGACGTAAAACTTTCGCGAATCGGAGCTAATGGCTTTTTTATGCCTCCGCCACGAAGTGGTGCCGGAGGCATTATGTTTTCGGGTTGTCCGTCCGTCCGTCCGTCCGTCCTTCCGTCCGTCTGTAATGAATTTTGTGGACAGGGTAACTATCAAAACCTTTTGAGGTATCCTAATGAAACTTGGCATGTATATGTATTAGGGGGTGAAGTTGTGCCGATCAACTTTTGGGTGCACATGCTCAAGGTCAAAGGTCAAAAGGTCAAGGTCAAATGCTTAAAATTGCACTATTTCCCCCATATCTATGCAATGCCTGAAGATATTTTCTTGAAACTTAGTGTATACATGTATTACCCAATAAAAATTCTTTGGTGAAAGTTTGGGGTCATGAGGTCAAAAGGTCAAAGGTCAAAAGGTCAAGTAAAATGTCAAAATTTCACTTTTTTCTCTGTATCTCGGAAATTGTTCAAAGTATCTTTATGGAACAAAGTATACATGCATGTACTGACTGGCAGTAGTTAGCTAGGGAATTTGGGGTTCATGGGGTCAAAGGTCAGGGGTCAAAGGTCAAGGGCAATACTTCGAAATTGTACTATTTTCCTTATATTTATGCAATGCCAGCAGGATTATTTTTTTTTTAACTTAATGTATGCATGTATATTACCCACTAGAGATTCTCTGTGATTTTTTTTTTTGCCAAGAAGGTCAAAGGTCAAAAGGTCAAATATCAAGTGAAAGTGCTGAACTTACTACTTTCTCCATATCTCGGAAGCGGCTCAAGTAATCTTTAAACTTAGTACTTATTTATGTATGTTCTGCCTGACAGTGATTCTCTTATGAATCAAAGGCCAGATGAAAATGATAACAATTTACTGCTCAATACAGAAATTGCACTTTTTCTCCATACCTTGACAATTACTCAAGTGCGTAAATTTATGAAAGGGTCAAAGTCGAAGTTAAAGTACACGCTCTCCTATTCATCCAATTAAACATAGGTCAAGGAAGGTAAACATTCGATACATTTGTGACAAACATATCATTTTAATATTTTGCCAATTTTGTGAAAATGTAATCACACATTGTCCACATGTACTATAGACCTATTAGGAGAATCATGCATTATGGCGGAGGCATACCAGTCGCCATAGCGACATTTCTAGTTTTTTTTGCGGCATAAAACTTTCGCCAATCGTCTCTGGCCTTCAGTGCATTGTGCAGATAAAACCTTTTGTGTGCATTTTACGTTCTCAAATCTTGGCTCTTTGCGAAAGTTTCATGCATGCAATAATTTCTGGTTTAACAATGTTTCAAGTCTGTCTGTATATTGTTTTCTCTAACTGTCTTCTATTTTCTTTGTACAGTATATTATGTGCTTATATGCATATAAGAGCACTTGTAAGTGTAAGTAGACTTTGAATAATGCACTTATCTGTCTAAGATATAAGATTGTTTTAAATAATTACCTCCGCCAAGGGAGTAGGTCATGTTTTCATTACTGTTGGCTTGTTTGTTTGTTGGTTTGTTGGTTTTTTTGTCAGTGTGCAAAATAACTCAAAAAGCTGTGAACGGATTTGGATGAAACTTGCAGGAAAGGTGGAGAATCTCACAAGGAATAGATGATTAAATTTTGGTAGAAATCCAGAAATTTTTATGGATTTTATGAAGGATTTGTGATATTTTGGCAGGTAGGGTCAATGGCACATTTTTGTGGTTTTCATACGTGCACTAAAGTGTGTGCGCTAGTTTCTGCTAGGACGAGGTGTGCCACTCAGCTTAGGGTTGATGATGTAACAAAGGCTTCTATATTGGGAAATCGGGCGATTTTCAGCATGCATATACATATGGGTGGAAATCACTGATCTCCGTAGAAGAACAAGATCAGTGGTGGAAATGAGCTGCTTGGCGGAGGTCTGTGCTATCAGAATGCTTCTCTAGTTTTGTATGAGAAGTATCATGTTACATTGTAACTACTGAAACTTGACACTCTCCAAGGAGCACCTGCCAGCTTTATTATCTTTGATAAACAAGGAATATTACTGAACTTCATTCCACCCCTTGCAAATGATAATTTACCAACATATTGTTTAGTGTAAAAGGGAATTGATCAAATACACTTATTGAGACTACATTAAATCCTTTGTGCTTTAATTATTCCTATATCTTTGGAATTCGAAATGCATCACAAAATTACAGATCTCCAGAATACACACATATGGGATATGGGGTGGGGGGGTTGGAGGAGGAAGTGGTTTCTGATGTGATATGTATACAATGTACATTCTAATTGTGTTGGAATTTTCTCTCCATTTTTCCCTCTAGGCCTGCACCTTATGGCAAGAATGAGTTTGGATTGGCCTTTGGGTCAAGTGATTCCAAAAAGAGCAAGAGATGATAGCGGTCCATGAAACTTTTGTTCAACAACACTTTGTTGGGTTGGAACATCTGAACTCGCTATTCCGTGAGGAGTCGCTACACCCCATTTCCAGGCGGCTTCTCATCCTTGGTGGAAATTTGAGGTGTTTGATACCATGGGACTTGTAGGTTCCAAATGTTTGCCCTTACACCTGCTGTGAAGATGCATGAAGGAGATCAGTGCCAGATGAAAGGAGTTCGGGTTCCACATAAGGGCTCCCAAATAAGGACCATAAAATTATTATAATTCATGATCCCCTATGATGTACTCAAACTGTCAAGGTCATTTAATCAGAAATGCTAACTTGTGCCGAGTTCCCACCTCCAGTCAAACTCTGTTCAACTTTGACATGGCCATTCTTCGCATCTGATGGAAAGAGATCTGCACCCTCAAGAGTTTCCAACCCTAGAGATTTTGCATTTCATACCATTTTTCTTTTGTGCAAGAGGCAGTTGGAAGGTGGATTTCTCTTCATTTTGCAATGAGGTGAGGGACATTGACCAGAAATGTTTGAAAATGCATCAAACTGACTGGATGTTTGAACTGCTACAAAGTAAAGTAGGATGTTTGATGTGGCATACTGTACCGCATGATACCATCAAACCCTGGGTTACGGCATTGTGTAGTGCCATCTCATGTTTTGTTAGATGTACAGCTACACATTACTCTTGTGGCCATTCTTAAGCAATTGCGATAACTATCCCAATGCAAATTCAGCAGTGTTATGATGTGTTTAATGTAATTACAATAATAATAATGTTAATGCCCCCTTTTTTACAATCATTGAGGGAATTATATGGAAAAGGTTGGGCCAGTCATTTGATCTGTGCAAGAAGTGGTATGAAATTCCTGATCTTTTCCTACAGATATGTAATTGATTATAATGGCTTACAGGGTTTTGAGGGAATGCAAAGGAAGTAACATACATTAACTATAGCATTGCTGTATTACATGAAAGAAATTGACACTTAGAATTCTACTTTTGATAATGAACAGAATGTAATGCACTAAAAATTGTTTTCCCCAGTATTTTGTAACCCAGGGTACAGCATAAAAGAAAAGGTTACAATCATTCGACAAAATCATGGACTTCCATTTGGTACCCCAGGGTATATCGTTTGGAAGGTACTTTATACACATACTGTAAAAGTGGAAGTTTTCGCGGTGTTGAAATTTTCGCGCATTTCGCGCAATCCAAAACCAGCGCGAAAATAAAAGCATGCGAATATTTTTGCTTGCCATATGTTCCAGTATTTGATGTCTGGATTCCGCGGAATTAAAAACACACGAAACTCTTCTAACCCAGCTGAGAGCGAAAAATTAGTAGCACGAAAATATCCACTTTTACAGTAGTCTAGGAGAGAACATACACTCATACAGTGGCACTCTTAAAAAAAGCTAGATATTAATTTCTCACAAGACAAACATATGAGAAGTTGACCTTATTATGTTTACAATTTTTTGAGTGGAGTTGGTTGACAGAGATAAAATTATGGACATGAAAAAAGTGTCATGTAATTGTCATTGCACAGTAAAACTCTTTCAGAATAAATACGGCCATGTGAACATGCAGTGGCCTCTGTAACTGTGAGTCATTTACAGCGGTTTTGTGATATGAAGTGTGTTTCTTGATAGTGGGATTGATAAGTGTGAAGACATGCTGGATTTTTTTTCTTTGCTTTTATTTTGTATTGTTTGTTTTTGTATCTCTGGCTTGTTACCAATACTCTACTATCACTAGGAAATCCTGTCATTACAAGGTCATCAATCCCTCACAATCTACTTTTCCACATCTACTTTGTTACTGTTCGTATAGTTTGCTTCTTTTCCTCAGTTATAATGTATCAAACTGTCTCGTGACTCTCTATGTGCTTTCTATTTGCATTAGCTGATGCAAAGATATTGGTTAGGTCAATGACAAATTCTGTCATTAATTGTGATGATAATTTAGTCCGACAAAGCAATGCTCTGATATAACATGGTATACAAATAATGAATGTTTATGAATGCAATGGACAGAATATTTCATGAGGTGAAAGATGAAATGTGACCTCACACCACAAAACAAACAAAAAGTCGCACCCCTTGATTTTATGTGAGGACTCAAAACAGGTGAAATGGGTCAACTATGTCAATCTGGAGTTTTTCATGTTTTATGAAAGAGCTATCTTTCTTCTACATTATTCTTTAGTTTGCTATCATAACACGAATGGGAAAGTGTGTTTTCAGCAGTTTTTCTACAATCCCTTTTTGGGGGAGAGTATAGAATCTAGAGGTGCCTTTTCGTTTCTTGAAATCCTTTGTACACTCTTCACTTTCACGTCCAATATAACCTTTTGAAAGGATAATGCTACTGCTTTGTAAGTTGGCATTAATCATGGACAGAAAGTGTTAATAGAACATGCTTAATTTCAGCTTAATCTTATAATCCCTTCATTGTTGTTGCTCCGGTGGTTGACATCCTGTGTTTTGTCCCTTTCATCGCCCAGCTAGAGCGGCTTGGTGAAAGATTAAGCGCTAGAATAAACCCTGTACTTCAGAGCCTCTTTTTTCAGTTCACACTTTTCCAGAGTGTTTGCTTACTTTCCAGTATTTAGGTAGGTTAGGGTAATCCATTTGAATTGAGTTATACATCATTTTAAAGCTTAGAGTCTGCTCTTTCAGAATCTGCCCTTAACTAAAAATCCATTTCTTGCGACTTTTTGTTGGTTTTGTGATGCAGGGTCACAAATGATCCATTCAACGAGGCAAAGCTGAGTTGAATGGATCAATAATTTAATCTTTCACCGAATGAAATATTCTGTCCATTTCACCAGGGAGGTGAACCTCCCTGAGTGCACGAATATATTTGTTTTATATAACACCTAAAATAGATCCTTGTTTATTGATGTTTTATTAATTTAGAAACAAAAAAGAATGTTCGGGATCCAAGATCAAGAGAGTGCTCATTGATTGCTTTACGCCTGTGCAATGTCGCATATGCACTACAAACGCAAGCGTTTTACATGCATAGTGTGCCAGGCTCTCGGCATGCGTGTAATGGAGCAATATGGATCCAATATTGCACGGTTCATGGAGCCACAATTGCACGAATGATGACGTAATAGTAAAATGGGATGAATTATCATGAGCAAACAACCAATCAAATGACAAGGATCTATCTAGGAGTTATATAAAGATTGATATGTGTGTGAGGGTCTGGTTAGAGATCATGGTTGAATATCAACTATCAATGAGGAAACTTAATATTGTGGTCATCTATTGACCAGACTGGATACATGTCTAATGGCGATTAGATCTCAAGATTTCTTCAAGCCTACAAAATCAGCCATGACTGGCATATTGGAGCAATCCATGCTTCATTTTATATACACACCGGGGGGGTTGTTCATAAAGCTGTTCTTAAAGCTAAGTTACGAACGACTTATGAATGACTGGAACATGTTCTGATATGCTATACTTAACAGAATTTCTGTAGTTCATCACAAGAACTGATCATCAGTCATTCTTAAGTCATTGGTAACTTTAAGAGCGTTATGAAACACTCCCCAGATGCTACCACTTGTGACACTGTAAGAGTTCAGAATTTGTACTTGAAGTGTCCTAACACCTCAGCGGTGCAAGTCCTGTGCAGCAAAGAAATCATGCACTAGGCAACAGGTTTTTGTATGGAAGTCACATAAGCAAAAGGAAATGTCCTACTGTAGCCTAGATATTAAGATTACTGAGCTATATTTGGGCATATCTAACCTATAATGGCAGAGTATGACCCTCAAAAACTTCAAAGACGTGAAGACGTCATTGCCCTTCATCACAAATACCTGCAATACATGTCATAGTTCTGTAATCAGCAATTGAGTTGAGTTTGAGTTTGAGTTTGAGTTTATTTTATTTATACACGGAAATAAAAGCCTGCTTTCAGCTGGACAGCTGTTTTTCAGCAAGGCCGTGTTTCACATCGAATAACAAAGTATACATACACACGGCGAAAATGCAAACATATGCAATGATATACAATAATATATAACAAACACTGAACAAGTTACAAAGAAGATCAATGAGAAAAAAAGAAGAAAAAATTCAGATATTAAAAACAAAAGAGAAAATCAATATACTTCTATGGACACATTAAGGGATTTCCGCTAACTTCATGATCTCTCTCGAGAAACTTTTGATGTCACTAATTCTTCTTAAATGAACAGGAAGGTTATTGAAAGTTTTACATGCAACATATAATGGGCTATTTCGGACAAAATTAGATCGAGGTTTTGGCATCACAATTTGAGTATTTGAGTTTCGTAGAGTGTAATTTTCAAATGATCTGAGTTGAACACTAGAGGACAAAGTTGTTGGAGCAAGGTTATACAACAGTTTGAATATAAAGATTAAGGCTTGCTTTCCTCTTCTTTCTTTGAGTCGGTCGACCTGAAGAGAAGAATAAAGAGTTTCCCTATTGTAACGGGTGCCAACACCTTGCACCATTCTTAGGCATCTGTTCTGAATAACTTGCAATCGATGTAGTTGACCCGAGTGACCAGTCCTCCAGATTACACTACAGTAGTCCAAATGGGGTTGGATTAGAGTTTTGTGTAACAACAGGGAGGTATCCTTATCAATGTACTTTCTTATACGCTTGACTGCATGAAAGACTTTAAGCGTTTTGCTTCTAACGTTTTCAATTTGTGGGGTCCATGTTAGGTTTTCATCGAGAATGACCCCGAGATATCTGCATTCTGAAACTCTTTGCAGAGGTGTATTTTGAATGTTAAGATGAACATTCTGAAAATTTCGCAAATTCCGTTTAGATCCAATCAACATAAACTGACATTTGTTTACATTTAACAATAATTCGTTACTTTTAAACCATTCAAGAAGTGACACTAGGTCATCATTGATTGTTTTCTGTAAACAAGACGGATCCTTCGAAGGAAAATATAAACAAGTGTCATCTGCATATAGGGAAAGCGCACACTTCTTGACAGATTTATGCAGATCGTTTAAAGCTAAGATAAACAAAAGGGGCCCAAGAATGCTTCCCTGTGGCACTCCGCTTGTAACCGTCCTACTTGCTGACAAGTTTCCGCTTACCAAGGTTGACTGCTCTCTGTTAGTGAAATAATCACTGAACCAATGCAATGCTTGTGAGTCGAATCCAAGATATCTTAATTTCTCAATGACAACATCAAAGGAAATCAAATCGAACGCCTTTTCTAAATCCAGAGTAACGACACCAATTACATTTCCATTATCAATTTGTTTACACATTTCATCTGTTAAATACCACAATGCGGTTAAAGTGGAATGACCAGGGTGGAAACCATGTTGATGCGAGCTGAGTATGTCATTTTGACACAGGTAACAATATATTTGATTAAATACAATTTTCTCTAATATTTTGGACATTACTGGTAAAATTGATATCCGTCTATAATTTGATGGGTTGTCTTTATCACCACCTTTGTGGATAGGTGTTACACGTGCCCTTTTCCATATACTTGGAATTTTACCAGTTTTCAATGACAGATTTAGAATGTGGGTCAAAGGTTCGACAATAAAATCAATAGTATCTTTTATGATACAGGCAGGAATTTGATCCAAACCAGTAGCTTTGTTTCCTCGAAATATTTTTTGTAACATTCATTACATCATTTGGAGAAATTTGAGTAAAAGTGAACTGAGATCTAATCCTAGATAAATATTGTTGCATATTTTTACCAAATTTCGTATTAGACTCCTGTTTTCTTCTAGCAGCCAAGCTTACAAAATGATAATTCAAAGAGGCCGCTATTTCTTTTGAACCTTTAACTTCATTTCCCTCAATGATCAACTTTTGAATGGGAGTATCACTGTTTTTCTTTGGCATTATACGTCGTATTGATTTCCACATTGCATTTGTATCACCACTATTCCTTACAATGCTTTCAGACACATAAGCTCGTTTTGCTCGCCGTATCATATCAGTTGCACATCTGTCACATGTGTTGTGTTGTGTTGTGTTGTGTTGTAGTTGTGCAAAGGTGGTGGTGTGGTGGTGGTGTTGTGTTTTGACATTTGCCATCGGGAGAAATAGTTTGACTTCACGAGTCGTGACTGCAATGATTTTGAGCTGGAGAAATGCAATGGTGCTGTTGTGATGCATACCTACACAATTGCATGAAGACAACACATTACACACACAGACATGTACACACTTGTTCAGACATTTGTTCACTGTGTAGGGAGAGTTTCCAAGATGGTCTCAAATACAGTACATGCAAAAGAGATTTTTACTGCAGATTGCAAACCTCCTTCACATAGTCCCAAGTCTGTGTTTTCAAGTCACTTAGGAGCAATGAGCCATTTCAAATGCTTTTGTTATAATATTACGATCACCAATCTCATGCCACTATTTAGCAACCGAGGACATCCAGTGACTATGGGTCCACCAGCAGCATATGAGTAGTGGTCCTCATATGCAGGCATTTACAAACATACACACATGCGCGCGCAACTATGGATCTAGCTTTAGGAAGACACCGCATGCTCATATCTTTTAAAGATATTATGAGCATGCGATGTCTTCCTAATATCAAGGAGACACATGACCTTGGGACGACAATTTGTGTTGCCTTAATGTTTTCAACTATCAGCATGCTTTACTGGCAGCATCGCTTACCTACACAATGTCCCCTTATGCAGAGTTATATATATTTATTTACATAAACATATAAATAAATATATGAAAGAAAAATCTAAGTTTTTCTCCTTGCCATCAAAAGTGGATTTAGCACCTTTTAGAAAAAAAAACAACTCTTCATATACAGTGTGTATATTAAGTACAAAACAGCATATACTCACTCTAAGGACACACAGTGATCTTGCAGGAGTATTGATAATATTTAATCAACAAGAACTGTAAATCAACAATAAAACAGACGCTTCTATGGCCAAGGACACAATACTCTTGGCCGTAGTACCATGAGATTACGAAAAGATAGTCCCTTTACCATTGACATGTTGGAATACAGCTCAGCGAAAATTTGGCTACATCACGAAAAATACAGTCTAACAAAAACCAATCGCTTTACATTGAGCTGCCCAATTCTGTCAAATCACTTTTACAGAGATTACCACTCCAACAAGAAAGTTTCATACTCCACTGATGCATAACAAAATAGCAGCAGAAAAGTTAATATTGGTACAAAATCAAACAGGTATTGAGAACATCACAGACCCAATAGAATACTATGCAAGAAATCCAACATGGTATCCAGTTAATCCCTAAAAAGACCCTTCTAGGTCAAATGACTGTCATATTTTCTATGTAATATTCCAACTTTGGTCGAGGACACAAATACCCCTCTAATTTTTCATTTATTCATTTTTCTTTTTAATAGGAAATGCACTGAATAAGATAATGGAAGGTGATTCCTTCATGGGGAAAACACAAATGGAAGTAAAGTTGTGTTCCATTTCACTCGGTTACATGAATGGATTAACTGGTCGTGACATCATTGTTCCATTAGGGACTTTTGGGAGGTCCATGTATTATGTCATGAATTACCAAAGCGACATAAATACTATACTATAGTTTTTATGTCGCTTTGGTAATTCATGACATATTACATAGGTTCTGCCTTGGTACCTATCAAATTTTGTCCAAATTTTGGTTCAGCTGCAGCATTGAGTCATCAATTTCATTCAAAACACCTGCCTTCCAGGTAATCTCTCCTCCATAGTGTAACAAAACGGGCAAAACTTTCTGGGTTCATCGACATCCCACAAAGTAGCTTTCTCAAGAGCGTATTCTAGAGTCCATATTCTTTGATTTGCTTTTGCTTCATTATTTTGCAAATTGGGCAGTAAGGAATGTCAGTAATCATATAAAACATGTAAGAAGCAACTCATCCTAAAAGTCACTCAGTGAAGCGGCAAGTGTACTTGTAAATTATACATTTGCTGTTTGTCTTTACACTGTCGGGGTATAAACGGATAATGTCATTGATTGTATGTCCTCATTGTATTGTCCATTTCCTTCCACTTTGATTGGGAGATTGCAATGAGGCTATCAATTTAATGTGAAATCCTGATAAAAATATGAATAAAAAAATACTGCTACAGCATGTCTTCACATTTTTATTATCACATACCATTCACAGTACCTATGCAACTATCATTTCAGAGCAAACTGTACCAAATGGTGACTAAAAACACAAAACAGCCATAACTTTTGTTTAGTGGAAACCCAAGGACAATACACACACTCGGAGCTTGTACTTGCTTGGATCAGAGTTCTGAACTCTGCCACATGAACTGATGTGGGGTAGTAATGTTGTGAACATCAATCAACCCTTTAAAAAGTGCACAGCGGCAGAAGTTGCTTATAGATTTGGAATCTGGGGTGAAGCAGGAAGGGCGTTAGAGGGGATGGCTGTGGTTTGGGTTCCTAGTAGCGGTAGTGGTCTGGCTTGTAAGGACCTTCCTGGGGAAGGCCAAGGTAGGTAGCCTGGGAGGAGGTCAGGGACGTCAGCTTCACATCCAGGTGTTCCAGGTGGAGACGGGCGACCTCTTCATCAAGCTGAGCAGGGGAGGACAAAATGGAATGGAGAATAACTAGATATATCGCTACGGCGACTGATATGCCTCCGCCATAATGCATGGTTCTCCTAATAGGTCTATAGTACAATGTCTTGACAATGTGTGATGACAGTTTCACACAATTGGCAAAATATTACAATGACAGGTTTGCCACAAATGTGCTGAATGTTCACTTTCCTAGAACTAGGTTCAATTGGATGAATGATTAAAATGTCAGAGTGCAGGTATTTGGGGAACTGATGATTTTTACTTGACTTTTGACCCTTTTATAAGTTTATGCATTGAGTAATTTTCAAGGTATTGAGAAAAAGTATAATTTCAGTATCAAATGGGAAAATAGCATTATCTAAACCTGGCCTTTGACCTTTGACCTCACAGTTCCAAAGAGGTTGAACATGCATAAATATGTAAGTTTCATGATGATATCTTGAGTTACTTTTGAGATATGGAGGAAAAAGTGCAATTCAGTACTTTCACTTGACCTTTGCCCTTTTGACCTTTTGACCTTTGACCTTTTGGCAAGAAACTTCCCACAGAATATATATTGGGTAATACATGCATACATCAAGTTAAAAAAACAACAAAAACCTTCAGGCATTGCATAAATATAAGGAAAGTGGTGATATTTTGAGGAGTTGACCTTGACCTTTGACCCCCTGACCTTTGAACCATGACCCCCAACTTCCCTAGATAATCACTGCTCATTGGAACAAGCATATATACTAAGTTCCATGAAGATACCTTGAACCATTTGCGAGATATGGAGAAAAACATGAATTTTCAACCTTTTTTTTCACAAAATAACCTGTGACCTTTGACCTTTGACCCCAAAATTCAAACAAAGTATTATCCCCCCAGGATATACCCTCATACCAAGTTTGATGTAAAACCACCACACTGTTCTTGAGATATCGACAAAAACAAAACGGGACGGACGGACGGACGGACGACCCGAAAACATAATGCCTCCGGCCACTTCGTTGGCGGAGGCATAAAAATTGTATTAAGATCAGGTTTACAGAGGCACCAGTGCCTAAAATGCTAAAGTCTTTATTTCACTCCCTGTAAATATGGTCTTTTTTCCTGTAACCTGTCTTGCATATTTCACTTTATCATGTTGTTAACACCCCAAGAATTGACAGAAGATAAGACACAGTAATATAGTAGGCCATACTGGAAGAACAGAATTATACTTTTAACAGTTGTACATATTTTTTCATAAAAAATACATACTAATGTGACAAGAGCTATTAATCTACAGAAGAGTTTAAGCTACATTCATGGAAACTGAAAAAGAAAGATGTATTCCAGCTAATGTTTAAGTTTTAGCATATTGCAAAAATGTTGAAATCAATAGGATCAAAGTCTGCTTGTTTGTTTGTTTTTCCCCATGTATTGAATATCACTGCACTGCAGCTTGAATTTGGGCAAATAAAAATATAAATGCTCAGTTGATTATTAATGAATTTAGAAATTCAGGGCACAGCTGACCTGCCCACAGATGACCAACCCACAGCTGACCAGCCCACAGCTGACCAGCCCACACAGCTGACCAGCCCACACAGCTGACCAGCCCACACAGCTGATCAGCCCACACAGCTGATCAGCCCACACAGCGGACCATCCCACATCTGACCATGCCACAGCTGACCAGCCCACAGCTGACCAGCCCACAGCTAACAGCCCACAGCTAACAGCCCACAGCTTGACAACACACTCACCTTCTTTGGCAGCATGACCACTCCAACCTTGTACTTGTCTGGCTGGGTCCACAGCTCAATCTGGGCAATGACCTGGTTGGTGAAGGAGGCTGACATGACGAAGCTAGGGTGACCCATGGCACAGCCAAGGTTGACCAGTCGACCCTCGGCCAGTACGATGATGTGGTTTCCACTTGGCATCTTGTAGCGGTCAACCTACAGCACAATGAAGTCAGGGGGGGGGGGGAGGGAGAATTAATTAGAACACTCACTTTACTTTCTTCATTGATCTACACATGTACATCTTTCTTTGTCATGCGGCAAAGTGTTAACCCGATGAAGACGAGTCCCAATATATACCCGGGCAGGTGTCTATGGGAAATGCGTGTTGTAGTAAAATCAGCCTGTCCTCAACGGGTTAAGGTGTTGTTTTAACTAAGCAAACTTCCTCTTTCAGCTTGACATCATTTAAAGAACTGAATAAAAGTCTCTTTTAAGATCTCTGAGGATAGTAAAAGCTCTATTTCACACTGGCTCTAAGTTAAAGTGAAAACTGTCAAAGACTTTCTTTTCACAGTCTTCTCCATTACTTCAAAATAATAAAAAGTCATCTTCTTTTCGGACAATAAGCTCCCTGTACTGGATCAGGTTTCCTTCCATTAACCCTAAAAAGACTGGGCTATTTTGGTAGCTCGAAAGACTGGGGGGGGGGGGGGGGGGGGGGGCCTCAAGGGCCCCCCCCTAAGATCTTGGCCGTGGATCGCGTGATCGCCGCGGAACTTTGCACAATGGTAGTGTGCGATGTAATCTACAAGATCGTGTTTTTAAATTTTCCAAAATAGACTTCTTTTATTTTTTTTTATTAATTATGATAATTTATGCAAGAAATCAGAATCTTTCATCTAAATCAGTAAATAAAGCTCCAAAAGTGCTCATTTTTGGTATAATTAATCTTTGTGGCATTCTTAGCAAATGTACTTGAAAAAAAATTCGGTATCAAAATTAATTTCTTATTTATTTTATTGTTTCATGAATTTCTTATGTATTTCTTTGTTTTTTCGACCTTTTGTTTTTGTTGTTTTTTGTAACAAAATTTGTCACAGACACTTTTTGAAGCATAATACTCTTAAAACAAACTAATTTTAGCCATTGAGAGTAAAAATAAGCATATTTATATGAACCATGTGAAAAAACTCAATTTGCATTGACTTTGTACACAAAATCACATTTTTTAGCCATTTTTGGCCTCACGTGCATGTACAAAAAGTAATGTAACTTCAGAACCGTACCCCCAGGCGTCACAAATTTGGTGTCAAAATGTGCGGGAAACTCAAAAGAAAAAAGTCATGGAGCATCGCGGCGAGAGCATTGCGTGTTGCAGAGTAATCGTGCGAAATGTCGAGGGGGGGGCCTCCGAGGCCCCCCCCCCCCCCCCCCCAGTGCAGTTAGGGTTAAAGGCCACAAAAAAAAGTACAACAATTCTGCTTTTTAAATTTCCATAGACATTTACTTATCTAGACCTTTGCTTTATCCAACATACTTGCATTATCTAACATAATCTCCTCAAATGCTATTCATTTTCTTCGAATTCTACTTTTGTCTGGTGAGACAGAATAATTGCAAACGTTTTGCAGTGCCCCATTTGTGTTTGACCTCAAAAGAGCCACCGGTAATACCTTGTGGGGCAAGATCCCCATAGAACAATGTAGACTGCTCTACGATTGCTGCAGGCATATAGCCTCAACAATGCTCCACCTGAAGAGCTAATTATGTGTGCATTGATACACCTTGAGGAAATGATATGCATTTCCTGGAAGTTTGCCGATGAAGGGCAGTGTTGAGATAAGGAGATAAAAAAAGCAGCGCTGCACTTGTCTTAATCATTTTATCACATGTTGACCGAAAAAGGTTTTTGTTGTTTTTTTTTCCTACTGCAGCGCTGCACTTACCCTATCATTTCATCATTTGTTGGCTGAAAAGGTTTTTTTCTTTTTTCTTTTTTCAGAAAACCTTATCATGGGCAGACCACTTTGATATTTAGTCAACTCTGTGTAACTCTAATCTGGTGGCACTAGAGGATGAGCCTCAACATTGGCAAAACTTGATATTGCAATACACATACAATTTCCACATTTCGTCCAAAAATGCACATTAAACATGGGCAAAACTTAATTTTGAGTTCTGAGTTCTGACTTTTGCTTCGTGTAACTGTACTGAATTGTTGTCACTGGCCCTGCAGAGGCCAAGGTCTTGCTAATGAAGCCAGTTGATATCACTGATTTCACATAACCTTCCTTATATTCCATGACTTAACATACCCTGTATGAAAGAATGATAAAAGAGGAGTGGAAACATAGTTTTTTTGGGAAAAAAAAACAGTCCCCGCAAATTAATGACGCATAGGTCAGACTGTACACAGGCTCTATGCACAACACACTGCACGTAACCACAGAAAGGGTGTCACACCCTAGACTCTACTCACTAGTGGAAGCTGGGATGCTACGTTTTATGCTGGAGGTTCATAAGATAAGAATGAGATGAAAATGATCAGATGCAAGATTCAGCTCATGGCAGATTGTGTTTTAAAGGAGATGGCTAGTAACTGATCAGTGGGAATCAATGGGAATGCTGGGGGATGATTTTTCCTTTTCTTGTGGGATTCATTTAAGAGTACATTATATATCTATTGATGTGTGAAAATTATTTGCTTCTGAACTGTCTCATATTCAAGTAATGTGCAGTTTAATGCCCCATCACTGTACAGGCATGCTAGCCTGGAACCATTAAACTGCACATTACTTGAATACGAGACCATTCTAGAGCAAATAATTTCCACACAACAATAGATATATAATGTACTCTTAAATGAATCCCACAAGAATTGGAACGATCATCCCTCAGCATTCCCACTGATTCCCACTGATCAGTTACTAGCAATCTCCTTTAACCGTTGAAGACAGACTGATTTTGCTACAACACCCATTTCCTATAGACACCAGCTCGAGTATACTCGAGTAAAAAAACAAACAAACATAAAATTACAAAACAGATCAAAGCATGACATAACCCCTTGAGGAGCATGACTATTGACCATGGGCCTCCAACACCACTAACCTGTGGCTTGATTGTCTCCTTGGTGGCGTTCTTGTTCAGCCAGTCCAGGTCGATCTCGCAGTCGAAGTGACCGATGTTACAGACGATGGAATCGTTCCTCATTTGGCGGAAGTGGCGCTCCTGGATGATCCCCTCGCAGCCGCTGGCCGTCACAAAGATGTGCGCCCTCTTGCAAGCGTCGTCCATGGTGGTGACTTCGTAACCTGTGGTCAGAATTGAGGAAGACGGTTGTCTAGGTAACATGGTTATGGTCTGGCCTTTCTTATACATTGTATAAAGCTCTTCATTGCAAAGAATGGCATCAGTTTGAGTTGGTTACCTTGGCATGAGCTCAGCTTGGAAAATTACCAGAGGGTATGTTGTTGAGATTTTTTTGTAATCTATTCTATATGTGGTGCCCTTTTGAACAAATGAAGATTATATCACCCTAGGGATGCTACCCGCCAAGTTTGGTGAAAATTTGTAATGGGATTTTCCAGACAAAGCTTAAAATCTGAAAATTGGGCACTGCAAATCTGCCATGAACAAACTAGAAGCTACAGTCATTCATGTACTTACTCGTAGCACTAGCTCAAGTACCATTCCTTTATGGGGGGGGGGGGGGAGGGGTTACCTGTCAAGTATGGTGACAATCTGTCATGGGGTTTTCAAGAAGCGGAAAATGACAAAAAAGTTTATGCATGACACACACAAGATGCAAGGCAATGAATGATAGCCCGCCTGGCACCGCACGAAGAGCAATCGCAAAAAAAAAAAACAGAATACGACAACATACAACCTCCGAATTGACTGTGTGATACATACACACACACAAACACACACACATACAGATGATGCCTAATGCGGTATGCATAATGTAAGTTCATCATCTTTGAGATTACCCAACAAAGTGTGAGGCGAAAATTGCCCGCAATTCAGAACGCTTAGGGTTTGCTCCACACTAAGTTTGTCATGTGAACAGGGTGACTCGGAGACCAAAGTGCCATCAAAAAGGGCATTGTCCCATGCTTGCTTTCCTGTTCCCAGAGGGGTCACTCTTGCAGGGGTGAACTCATGGTCAGAAAACGAGGGAATTTCAGACCACGATAACAATCCCTGCTAATCTTGGTGCCATTGGGGCCCCGGGAGGCCTTTAAGAAGGTCACAGAGCAGCTGCAGCAATATACATCTAATTCCTTGTAACTGCATTGTCCAGTTGGTCACGGCAGAATCAGATCTGATCAATAAACCAAACTAGTGAAGGCATTGGAGAGACCTCTGAATGACATATCTTTGCAACCTCTAAAGCCCATAAGCCTACAAGCTAGTGTGAGCTGTATGGGACGCAAAGTGTCGCACAGCTGTTTTATTACAAAATCACTCATCTTGGAACAAAATGAATATTTTATCAACAAAATGGCAACATTTCATCAATGAAATGACTGACTTTGTAACAAAATAGGCCATGCAACACTTGGCCTCCCATACAGCTCTCACCACCTCGCAGGCTTAGGTCGCACAAAGGGCATGACATTGGGCTTTAGAGAATGGTACTTGTGCATCATGTTGAATACAATAACATATCATCTAGTTTCTTACATTTCTTGGCATGGAATGTAGACCTTGCTTTTATGCATCTTGTCATTTTTTATGTATATACAGAACTTTTGATACCTGTTTGAAGCATAGAAATTTTCAGATCTGCTATATATACAATGTATGAGAAACTTTAATCTTCGATCCCAATTCTCCTCATAAAGCTCAATGAAACAAATCTTTTACAAGTCAAGATACAATTGAAATAGCTGATTACGTATCACAACTTTTGGACTAAAAGCCTTCATTATGCTAAGTTACTGGGTATATATGCAAGTCCTATCTCAAAGCAAATAGAAAATCAGGCATTGTAAAGGGCAGGCACTGTGAGACATATAACAGGGTTCCACTGGGCTTATTAGCCACTACTCATTTGCACAGGTCTTCCTTTCATCCCATAGCCAAACAGATTAAATGCAAAAGTGTGATGCAACCCCCCTGGCTACCAACACAAAGGTGCTTCATTGCACCTAGCTTGCATAACAATGGAAGGTACCAAGAGTGACATTGTGTTGAGAAGGTCAAACATTGCTCAGATCATTCACTAATGCAGACTATCGTTCAACTTTGACCTTTAATTCACTGCAGTTTCCTCCAGAGAGCTCTTATAACACAGCACTTCAATACTGAAATACACACCCCTCACAGGTCACTACACCGTCTGCTCTCGGGAAAATTTTTTTTTCTCACTAAAGCACAAAATTTGCTTTCAAGCATACACACTTGATCTTAATTTAACAAAAAACAAACAACAACAAATAAACAAACAACTTACCATATTATCAGAGCAAATTCCTTTCATGATTACAAAGCTACAAAGCTGCAAAGCATATCTAAAACTCAAAGTCACTAAAAAGTGACTTTCTGTCATTTACCAGACTGCAAACCTGAGAAAAATGTGTCACAATCACATAAAAAACAGACAAAAAAAAAAATCTTTCCTTTCATGGTAGGGAGCATGTTTTCTGGTATTTAATGATTTAGATACAAACCTTCCATTGAAGCCTGAAGGGCGTTGATGGGGTCAACCTCTGTGATGAGAACACGAGCACCAAAGGCTCGCAGAGATTGGGCGCTACCCTTTCCGACATCACCGTACCCCGCCACGACGCAGCACTTGCCAGCCAGCATGATGTCTGTCGCCCTCTTGATGCCGTCAACGAGAGACTCACGACAGCCATACAGGTTGTCAAACTTGCTCTATGTGCATTAATAACAGTGAGACAAATAACCAAATTACTTCACCAGAAAACCTTCATGGATCCTCATGAAGGTTATCCTCATTTCTCTGATCCTCAGATATTTTTCACACCATATACGTGTGAGAACAATTGAATTCAATGCAGCAAGGAAATGAATTTATCTTTTTTGTTCACCATATATCATGTATATATTGAATATTTCTGTATATTATTCTTTTTTTCTTTCCATCAATCGTATTTCACTCTTATTTACTTTGTTATAGTTGTTTTGTACATTTTTAAAGCTATTTGCAACTCTGTATTATTGAGTTAATAATGTGATATATATTTTTAAATTGGACTCCCAATACCCAGAGTATGGGTTGTTGAGTAAAATAAACTTTCAAAACTTTTATGATTGAGGCTCCTGTGGTGAAATTTTGAAGAAATAGAAAAAAATGACAACATCAAACAGTGTAAAACAATTCACAAGTTTGGGGGCCCAGTAGCTGTACATTTCATCACCATTATCTCATTCTGCAGAATTAAGAACATGAATTTTTGAAGTTCAAAATCAAGTGCTTCAGTAAATATCCAACATTTCAACTTCACTCCATGTGTGAAAACAACTGAATTCAATGCAGCAATGAAAGGCATTTATCTTGTAGCAAAGGGCAAGATATCACTACACAAGAATGTGAGTTTGTACAGAATTTTTAGCTACAGGAGTAGGTACACACCTTGGTGACCGAGTCGTTGACATTGATCGCTGGGATTTTGAGGGATCCGTCAGCCATCATCTTGTAAAGGTTGTGAACACCGGTGGTGGTCTCTTCCGACAACCCTTTGATGCCTGAGGATGGGGATGGATCGATATAAGATGTTGGACAAATGAGGCATCACAGCTCATCAACACATTCAAATGTTATATTTGAAGACAAACAGAAGTTTGAAACAATGAATTTATTCCATGTATTATGCTTGACTACAGGGTAGGTATAAATATGCACATAAATTACCAGTATACAAGGTTACTCGGTCATTTGACTAAATTTCATTCAAGCTTCTGATGTTGATAAGAGTGTAATGAGCTTTCAGACCCATTTAACTAAGTTTTGTTTCCAACCATTTCATTTTTAAATTTGTTTTAACTGTAAACAAATTAGCGCAATTTCTCTTAAACTCCCAAAATTGATTGGTAGAAGAGTGTGGGAACAAGAAAATACTTATAAAATGAACAGACAGAACGATTGTCAAATATACTTCAAAGAGAGAACTTTGAGTATCAGCAACAGCAGTTTCAGAAAAGCATTCCGGTATAACTCACCAGCAAGGAGCTCTGGGTGCTTGGTGTGCACCAGGTTGGTGAGATCACCACCATCATCCAGGATCATGTTGAGTGGCTGACCATCAGGGAAGATCAGGGTCTGCTCAATGCACCAGACGTATTCTTCGTCTGTCTCACCTTTCCAGGCATACACGGGCACCCCCGTCTTTGCAATGGCAGCGGCTGCATGGTCCTGGGTGGAGAAGATGTTGCAGCTGGACCATGTGACCTGTTCCATTTTTAAGAGGGGTGTGAAAAGTACTTAGGTTGGAAGAAGTGTGAAAAGTGTTAGCATTACACAATGATGCAAAAACACTTCCTCTACAAGCACTACACATGGCAAAGGTAGTTCTCTTGAAGAAAGTTGGTCTTCAGCTGTTATAATGGTTCTTCGAATGAATAAATTTTGGTTTGCTGCCCAACGCGGTACACTCGAAAACCATAAGTGCAGGTCTGCTAGAATGTATTTGCCCGTAAGCGAATATGTCCATCAAGAGTATGATAAATTCCAGTCAAGCAAGATTCTTTAGCTGCATGTGTGCAGCTAAGAAACAGTGGCTGCGTATAAAGCTGTACACAACTCACTACAGGGATTATGGGCCAAGCAAAATGTACATGATACAATGCTTGGGGTCCAGTCGGGTGGAACATCACAACAGGTTTCGGGCAGTCGGAAACCGACAATAAATTATTTGTTGTTCCTTGCAAGTTTGCACAAATATGAATCCCTGTGTCCTCTACTACTGTAAAACTGAATATTTTTGTGTAACTTTTTTGCGCTTGGCTGGATAAGATTGATTTCCCCTGATTTTAATTCTGCGGAATCACAACATCTACTACTGGAACGTAAGGCACGCAAAAATATTTGCCTGTTTATATTTCGGCGCAAGTTTCTGGCTGCACGAAATGTGCAAAAATTTTCACTTTTACAGTAAAGTGCAGACAAGCAAACAGAATACACTTACAGTGCATTCCTGTTAAAACCAACATGGTTATAACAAAATTCTTGGTATAACAAAGTAAAAATATTCAGGTCCTAAATTATCAATGTCTCCTTATGTTCTTCAGTGTTCGGGTATAATAATTTTGATATAACGAAAGAAAACCACATATTCTAAGGACTTCACTATAACAGGAGTGCACTGTACTTAAATGTGGCACATGAATATATTGACCATGCAAACTGGTTAAGTATTTCACCAGTTAAAACTAGTATAAAATGTTGGCATGATTTCAAGACGCAAACAAATATCTAATAGCATTTTCCTTTTTAAAATTCCTACTATGTAAGCCTGCCCAATTCTTCATGCACCATGCCTCAAGAGCCTGGTTGAGGTAGGAACTGGAGGAAGCTTTCAACATGCTGGCAATGAATTGCCAAGCTAACGTACACCCCTAATGTAAACAACAGATAATACAAAGTTCACTTCAACCCAGATAGCTGCTTGGTATCAGTTAATCAGTTGTGAAGAGCAGTCACAAACAAGTCAGCTCAAGTGTTGAATTTTTGCAACGTCAGCATTTTTGCATTCTTTTTGGCATACAAGTCTCGACTATCAGCCATCAACAAAGTCTCCACCTTCTCCCATCCACAATCCCCCTCCCAAGAAAATATTTCATTAAAATCTGTGCATACGATTAAAATTCAGACTTTCACCCAATCCCTGAAACCATCAAACCCTCACCGCAATAGCAACTGCAAAAGGTTTTGATCAACTTTATGCAAATCTAATCTTACCTCTGCTCCTAGATCTCTCTCCCCCCTCTCTGTCCAATATCTGATCTTTCAGCTTTCACTCAATCATTTCAGCTCTGTCTCAATCTCTTTCCGTGACACACAGAGTATACTTCCCTCTGCTCCTAGTTCTATCTTTCAAATTTTTGTTCACACCCTCCTGTTGTCCCTCATGCCTGTAAAACTCCTTTGAAGGTTTCAAAAGAAAATTAGCTATCTTACCTCTGCTCCTATCTGTCTATTTATATCCTAAGTTTGTACTCAATCCATCTAGATCTAGTCATCCCCCAAGTCTGCTACAGTCCTGTAAAAAGTAGAAGAGGCTTACATCTGCTCCTAGCTCCTTCAGAGTCTCAATGAGGACGGCCGTCTGGATGGTCATGTGCAGGCAGCCAGCGATGCGTGCACCCTTCAGAGGTTTGCTGGCTCCATGCTTCTTCCTCATCATCATGAGACCCGGCATCTCATTCTCAGCCAGCTCAATCTCCTTGCGACCAAACTCGGCCAGCTCGATGTCGGCTGTAGAGGTAATCAAATCAAGGGATTTACTGGCTTGTATTAAACACTTTTAAAACTCATTTTCTAACATCACATATCCTCTAATACTGTTTGTGATTGATACAGTATTTACCAGAGACTAAGATTACAAATACATCACTTTACTGTTATGTCAAAACTATAGATACTGATCATAAACTTTGGCGTATTTTAGACTTTTTTTTTTTAATAAGAGGAAACATTTTCTTCAGTAAGCTAAGTTTACTCTCCTCAAGCAGCATCAAATACAATACTAATTTATTTTACATAGAAAACAAACATATCTGGTTCCCTCCACAAGACAAGATAAATCAACTTCTTTTCTTCTTTCTTAATGTTCAAAGGGTTATGCAAGCCTATCACAACGATCAAAGATGATCGTGTGTGGGTTAGGTAGGCCTGTACGTGGACCACTTCACTGGGCGTGAATTAACTTTTTCAGGAATGAACCAATAAAAAGTGGAAAAACTGGGTGCCTGCTGGTTCGACCCATCTGTCACACCAGCGCAGTAGAAAAAATGGGTTATGTAAATTAGTGAGTGTGCAGCCCCGCGCTGCGAGCCAATGTTTAATGGGTATGGCTATGATGCAAACTGATGAGATGTAAATATCAGAGTTCATAAAAAGTTGATTTGGTGGAGGTGGGAATTTCTTTCTTAATCGAGTGGATGTTTCTCTTCTGTGTGTGAGAGACTTGGTATGACACGGACATATGGATGCTACCACAAGATGGCGCTATGCGAAACGATCATCAAGATGGCAATCCAGGGCAGGAGATTCAAATGAAAGGCTTTTCACTTCCCTCTCTGTTCTACAATTGTTTCCTTCTCATATTGATTGCCTATCCATTCCGCAGAATATTCCTTCACCTTTACGGTATTACTCACCAACTTTGTAAGAGGGTTTGGAAGACATGATGGTGCAGACTGTTGATTACAGTTAGCTGACGATTTACACTGGCGAGTTGTACGCTGCACGCACGTGTGTTAGGCTCTGGCTGGCACGTCCGTCCCCGGCGGTGGCGCAGTGAGAAAGAGAACGACTGAATAGGAGCATCGGCATTTTCATGTTTTGTAATTTGCATACGTCACGCCCACCGCAAGACGCTTCAACGATTCGGCAATAGCTCGGACGTATGTGCGCTGGTGTCTCAACGAACGCACGTAGCGCACAGACGTAACGTTCTGCGTAGCTCGATCGAGATGTCAATACAACTGAAATGCAAATTTCCATCCGTATGATTTGCTGGTACATGTATATGATTTTTGTGGAACAAAAGACATGTATGAGAGGGAGTAGTTTTTTTTTTCTTTAATTTCATTTTCAAATGATCAGAATGATAAGAGAGACACAATGATGTAAACTATAGTCATGTTGATTAGACAAGTTTACAAGATAAAAGCTCGTTTGTACCAATACTCAAAATTATTCCGTCTCTGCACTTTCATGATAAGTTTCTGCACTTTCATGATAATTAATTTCTCTTTTCTATATGAATTGAAAAACAAAGACAAAATAACTAAACTGGGACTTAGCGTGCAAGTCATTTGGGAACGTGTGAGGCTATGATCTATTTAATTTATTTTATTTCTACTTGCAATATTGTTCAATGAAAATATTGATTAAATTCAATTCAAAGATTTATTGTCATGTGTAAGCATAAACAACGATCTACAGTCTGATTTCCAAGCATAATGAATGACAGCATTACGCATAGTAGATAAGAAATAATTACAGAAAATAACGTAAATGCACGTAAGAACACATTGGCATATTGAGATTAACATCACGTAACAATAAGTGTAGAGTTATTACACATGAACCTACATATACAATTTTGTGAACTCACAAACTTCTGTAACATTTTTGTCAACTACATAAATTGAGTGGAGTGAACCATAGTCCTGAAAAATTAATCAAAAGGCTGAATTTTGAAGTAACGAAAAGAAATCAGCCCTTCAACCGCTGTGATTTTTTTTTTTTTAAAGTGGGGTAAATTTCTCATCTTTTTGAATGCCATGTTTTCTCACCAGGCCATTTCTATAAGATTTATAGTGCCCGTATCGTACTATTTACATCTCTCCGAATTCTTTTTGTTTTCTGGTTTTTTTTTTTTTTTTTAGTGTACAAGTTTCAGATAATTGACTTCTGTGTTGATAAAGTAAAATAAGTAGCAAAAGACATTAAAGGGTGACTATCGTATCCGATGACTAAAACCATGCCATCCTTACTCTCTAATAAAAAATCGAGTGAAAATATTCACTCTTAAAGGAGTGAATACAAAAAAAAGAGTGAATTTAGAGTGAATTTGGAGTGAATTTGGAGTGAAAATATTCATTTTCACTCGTTTTAGAGTGACCTCAGGGATCACTCCAAAATCTTCGAGTGATCCCTGAGGTCACTCCAAAATGAGTGAAAATTAACATTTTCACTCCAAATTCACTCCAAATTCACTCTAAATTCACTCTTTTTTGTATTCACTCCTTTAAGAGTGAACGATTATTTTCACTCGATTTTTTTTTTAGAGAGTAGTTTCATCCGTGTTGCTCTTTCGATTTTTTTTTTTATAAGAGACGGTTGCCTCATGTGTGTTTGCTTATTTGTTTGTTTGTGTTTACATGCCTCCTTTTAGGCAATTTGCCTTAACAATAGTTTAGTAATTACCCACACCGGAAGAGACTGCATAACAAACGAACTTTGCGTTCAGCGGCAGTCCCCTCCATTAGCAACGATCGTTCTTAATTTCAATTCTGCATGATCAGAAAGCCACAGTATTCATTGTCAATTCACAGTATTCTTTTTTTTACCGCATTGTACTGATTTCGTGTTACTATTATGTAAATATTTTGTGTTGTTGGAAACGAAATGAAACTAACTGCTGCCATGGAACTTCAAGTGCGATTCTACTGCCGATTAATGGATGGAATTTAAAAAATACTATTGCGTTAATCGGGCAAAAACATCAGTTTTGATTCCAAGAAAATCACAAAGCTGTTGCACATGCATGCTTAGGCCTACATCACTGATTCTCAAGTAAAAACTTTATCGAAGAAAGATGAAAATGAAGGAAAAGAAGGACTGACTTAAATCCAGGTAACCTAGATTCACATAACCTCTTGGTATAGGCCTACTTCTTAGTATCAGTATCATTATGCCATTATTTCCCATAGTGTATGGCGTTTGATTGTTTTCACATTAATAATTTACCTTCCTGGCATATTCAAAACAAAATACATTATTATCATACCTCTGTCACGGTATTCTCACACTGTTAATTACTCCATTATAGCCAATCAGTATACTTTGTTACTTTTTACTCATGACCTGTTTGATCTTTTAACGTTCTTAAGATGTACTTTTTATGTCAAATATTTATCGAAAAAATGCATTCTGCAATATGTGGACATAATTCACTCCAATTTCTTTCACTATCCACTGCAAGTTGAATGGACCATAATTATGGTGCAATAATTCAATATCGTGAACGGATTTTGTTCTGTTTAGTACATGGTGCTGTTCTGCAAATATGTCTGTGATGTACATCGTACTTTACGAAATAATTAATAACAGAGAGACTCTTATAAAGCCTCATTCTACCGCCTAAAAAGATACTCATGGCCCTTTAGAACAGAGTACATTATATATCACGTTACAACAGATATGTATCACGTTACAAGACGGGGCCCTAGGCCCCAGTCTTGTAAAGACTTGTGATTGATTCAAATCAATCGCAACTTTACGATTGAATGCAAATCCATCTTATAAAAAAGTTATGATTGACATTAAGACGGAGAGCTGCAATCAATCAATCACAGGTTGCGATTGATTGCAGCTTTCAAGAGATTTGTGATTGATTGATTTCTATCACAAGTTTTATAAGACAGGGCCCAGTAATATTAATGGAGTTCAGCTTTATCGAGACGATAGAGACTGGTAGTTTTGTGGATGTGATCAACGAATTTGATTGATTGGTACTGTGCGTGTGCGTTCCCTACACACATACTCCCCAGTCTGTGGGCAAACAGCGTACGCGATCAGCCCGTTCGTTTTCAACGCATCGCGAGAGCTAGAGCTGTGCGTGCACTGATCAGCTGCTGTATGTATGACTTGCAGACCATGCATATGCGTTGACGAACTCTCTACGGATCGTACATTTCACATGCATCGCGCGTCCAGAGGCATCGAAGAGTTTCATAGGACAAGTTTATTACCGGGTTCCCGATCGGTAGATGTTGGAGTGATATTTTTTCTTTACCGAACTGTGGTTACAGCTGTTGTAGCTTAAGTTTACAAAATGAACGACGCGACTTTCAATATAGACGGTGGATATTTAGAAGGATTGGTCAGAGGCTTCAAGGGCGGCATTTTAAAGCAGACAGACTACGTAAACCTCGTCCAGTGCGAAATATTAGAAGGTAAGTCTACACACATAATATACACACACCAATGCAATGCCAATGGCAATGCAGCGTTGTGTCCGTCATTGTTGTCATGTCTCGTGACTGGATGGCTATGTATGTATAGCTAAATTTATGCCTATCGATGTGCATATGGTATAGACCCTATGTAGGCTATGGCTGGACGTTTAGTTTTAATGCATTCACATTCACTGTCCATAGTCTATCTAGTCTATCTGTAATGGGAATAGGCCTAGAACCACTGCAGAATACCCTTCTATTAAACTGATGTCGATGATACAGATCTGTACAGAGACACCCACACTAGAGTGCTAGATGTTTACCAGTTGTAGAATCTAGACCGGGGAGGGCGGGGGACCGGGGGCGAGGGGGGTGGGGGAGGTTAGAGAGGGATTGCTGTAAAGACCCCTTGTTTTTGTAGAGAACTGTCCAACATATCAACATTGTACATTTGTTGTTATCATTTTTGGTGTACATTGCAAAGTCTGTCATCCTCTATTTGCTACATTGCGGATTTGCGCGTTTAAGAATGAACTTTCACACAAGAGACTACAGCTACATGCCGTGGCCAGTGGTTTTGCATTCTTCACTGCCTGGCTGGGCTGGGGATTTGATGATGGCCAATAGTGAAAGATAGTGAAAAACCCGATATTAAACAAGATCAACAGCAAAACGATGATATCGTAGATTATAAATGCACATTAGAGTTACAGCATTGATCCTACTCCCAGATATGCTTGCAAGTTGTAAATCTGTCTTGAGTCAGCAGTAATGTGAATAGATCATTTTTTTAAATAGATGTTTGTTCAAACAATATTGAAGAAAAATGTGCAGTAAATTTTGTGTAAAAAATCAAGGCATCCCAATGATATGGCATGCCTTTAGATCTTCTGTTCTTCTAGTGAGTTCTGGAGTCTAGACTTCTAACTGTTAGAAGTAGAACGAGTGAAATCTAGAACTGGACATCATGATGATGTGACCACAGCTCAGTGGCTGCTTTGATTTAAAAGTCTGTTCCATGGTAGGCCACTGAGTTTGATGTTGACCTCCTGGCATTTAAAAGCATGCATTGTCAATACTTGTATACCAAGTTTATGTTTCTAAATATAAATGATTCCCTTATCTTCCTGTAATCTAATTATCTTTAGATTTGTGCATTGCTTTTTTGCATGCATTCTACATGTATTTGCACATTGCAATTGCTTTGCAAGAGTGCACCCTTCCATTGACCCTCATGTCCATTGTTAAAAGTAATCCCAGGCCCAGGGTATTATTAATGCACTGAAGTCACGAGTTAAAATGTCATGTACTGTCTGTATGTGTGTGTGTCATTGTGTGTGCCCTCTTGTTCTCAGGTAACTCAACACCATATTTTGTAGAAACTGCATCAACATGATGTACACAGAGATACAGTATACATTGTAATCTGATGGGCATGCATGCTAACAGTAATCAGTCATGAGTACAGGGTACAGTTGTATACAAATTGTACACATAATTACATTACAAACAATACTTTTTTCTCTCTCAGGTAAAATGGCAATGCTGTAAAAGTATAATGTGGGCAGCAAAAACAGTTGTGTGAGTGTAATGAGTAAGGCATGGGATATGACATGAATTGAGATTCACAGGAAATGTTGCTTATCATATCAGTCACTTCCAATTTCTATGCTTGCTGTTGTGTGCAGTGTGTGCTAACAGGTGAGGCAAGCAAGTACAATACCATCAGACTGTTCATCTCCATGGAGAGTCATACAGGAAGTTGACAAGGAACTCGTTGGTAGTTTTGTTTTGAGTTTGGCAGCCACAGGTTTAGTTATGAATGAGATGTAGACATTGTACATTTTAAAAGTACAGCTGTACACCACTGTACATGTAAGCAGGAATGGGAATAGTACAAATGATGTACATTTTATGTACTTAATCATCTAAGGTACTGTACATGTATAACAAGTTATAACTGTATCTGGTGTATCATTCATAAGTTACCTTTGTAACTTTTGTATAATGTACAGGCGTGTACATTGTAAGTAATGAGTTTTTGACACTGTACACCTGTATATCCATTACTAGTTCATTTTGAACTTGCTTAGTCTCTCTATCACTTATATTTATAACAGTGCAACTATGGTTATGTTTTTATCTTTTACTGTATTATCCCATTTTTTTTTCCAACCTTTGCTACATTCCATTACTTAGTCCTTTTAAACAGTTTTTTTTTTAGTGTTATCAGTGCATCAATTCGACCAATGAACTAAACAAAATTAAAGTTCATTTACTTCCACATAAAGAATTCATGTTTGTATGCTATTGACTCGAATATGAACATCTTAAATGTAGTATAAGAAAGAAAGTAATTTGCCCAGACTGGTACATTGTAGGTACACATATCCATGTACAACTTGTTGAAGTGACCACATTTGCATTTGGACTACCAAGGAAGCATTTGAAATGCTCATAAAATGAGTTATTGTAGCTACCATTGTAGAATAAAGTGTCTTTAGAGCAAAACTGCTGCCAGAGAACTTGAACATGGTACCTTATGATTGATAGTTGGTGTTGTTACGCAATTGGTATGAATTTATGAAGCTAAACAAATGTTGGACAGTGCTAGTATCAAAGCATAATGGAGATTATTTTCATTATGTTACGAAAATGACTTCTTTTCTAATGTTGTGATCTTTCTCCAGATTTGAAGCTTCACCTACAAAGCACAGACTATGGCAACTTCCTGCAGAACGAGCCATCACCTCTCACTGTCTCAGTCATCGACGACAAGCTCAAGGAAAAACTTGTGACAGAATTCCAGCATCTCAGAAACCATGCAGTGGATCCCATGTCCAAATTCATGGACTTTGTCACGTAAGCTACGTGTAGATGCTTTCCTTTTGTTAGAAGCATAGTCACTAACATTAGGAAACAAAATATAATAAAACTGAAGTAAGAAGGAGAGAATGAAAGAAGTTTGATATCAGATGTTAACTGTATTGTTAAAGGACAAGTTCACCTTCATAGACATGTGAGTTGAGTGAATGCAGCAATATTAGTAGAACACATCAATGAGAGTTTAAGGAAAATCGGACAATCCGTTCAAAAGTTATGAATTTTTGAAATTTCTGCTCAGTTACGGCTGGATGAGAAGACTACTATAACTTGTGATGTCATATGAGTACAACTACATAAAGAAAGTATAAAGAAAATTCAAGATATTCTCACTTTTTTCACATAATAAAAGAACGCTCAACTTCTCTCTTTCAGAAGTCAGGGGAAATGATATTACCCCTAACATAAGTCAGTAACATGTCAAAGAAATGTGCACTTTCTTCAAAAAGTCAAGTTTTGTGAAATTCTCTTTTAATTTTCCTTATATTGTTGTATGCATGTGACATCATACACTGTAGTAGTCTTCTCCTCCAGCAGTGATTGCACAGATACTTTAAAAATTCACAACTTTTGAACGGATTGTCGGATTTTCCCCAAACTTTCACTGATGTGTTCTACTAATATTGCTGCCTTCACTCAATCCATATGTATATGAAGGTGAACTTGTCCTTACATCTACTGATGTTGTACACATATCAAGCTCAAGCAAACTGAAATTCAAGTATCACAATCCAACGTTAGATAAAAAGAATTATATTTAGAAATGAGCAATACAGACAACATTAGGTAATCCATCTGTTTTGCTGTGGATCCTTGTAAAGTTCAACACTTGAAAACTTTTCCCTGTGTACAATGTACAGTTGTACACACTTCAAATCCTGTACATAGTGCTAATACTGAAAGTGGCAGTTAATGAGGTATGAGATGTGATGTTCACTTTTCAAGTTTGTTAATTCTGGCAGAATCTACATGTAGTCAGTGCCAGTCATTGTCAAATATTAAAATGTCAGTTTGTGAGACGACTTGTAGGAAATGGAAAACATGTATCAGATGTTGTAATGATGTTCCAATGTACACTGTATCTCGACTCTTATTCCCTTATTGAGTTTTCTTCTGTAAACAGACAAATACTTTGTTCAGTTGATGGATTATTTATGGGGAGGGGGCAGGGGGGTCATCATGTTTGTGAGCCTAATTATACATGTAATGCTTACATAAAATTGCAATTTGATTCAAACACATATTAGTCCAAAATACAATGACATCGGTTAAACCCATGTTGTGACATGTAGGGTACATTTACTTTGGGACTTGGGGTGTATTTAAGGACACTGCATTTCATCCCGTGTTGTTTGCCAGGTATATCTTGCTGTTCAAGAGAAGTACAGCTTCTGACTAAAACATATGATTCGTTTTTTACGTTCAAATCCACAGGTACAGCTACATGATTGACAACATCATCCTGCTGATCACAGGGACACTCCACCATCGCTCCATCTCAGAACTCATCCCCAAGTGTCATCCTCTAGGCAGCTTTGAGCAGATGGAGGCGGTCAACGTTGCCCAGACCCCAGCTGACCTCTACAATGCCATCATCGTGGACACTCCACTTGGTCAGTGTGACTTTAAAAGTCTTACCACAGCACATGCGTTTGCACTCCATGGATGCAGGGTTTCTAGAAAATTGTAACATTGTTTTTAGATACAGCTGTATACTAAATTCATACTCAGTAGCTGCCAGATGGATGATTACATGTTGCTTGCTAATTTAAGAATGAAAACTTTACTTCTAAGAAAATATGAAAAATGTGTGTTTGACAATATTAACAGAAAAAGATAGGAGGTCACCTACTGATATTTGTGATCTAAAAAATAACTCAAATCCAACTCTAGTGTAGGTTAATTGGTAAAGTGGTAAGTTGAGAAAACAGTCTACATTTTGTGTAAAATAGTGATGGAGAAAAAAAAAAAGATCAGCCACAGGCTTTGCACAAGAAAGAATGACCAGTGTGGATATTCAAAATTAGAGCTTTATACCCAATTATATTATCAGTCTTATTATAAAATAGTGTTCTATTTCTTTTATTCTCTGCTTTCTGGACTGTGTAGGATATTTCAGTTTGGGAATATCAAAACTTCTCTCACAAAGCATTCTTCTCATCTGAGAATTTTCTGCTCATATTATGGTATTTGATTTTTTTTGTCATCTATTTGTGACATGAAAAAGAGTTCTAAGCAATACAGCATTTTTGTCTCCCAATAGTCTACAGAATATTAAATCGTAAACCGACATGGGATGGAGCATTAATGCACATTTGATAGCTATCATTGCACTCCAAGAAATAGGCCATGGCATTATGCATGCAAATTATCATTGTAGTCATTGGTTGCAGTACAACATTCCATGAAGTAGATATACATTTGTATATTTGCTGCAGTAATCATTCTGTATTGAGATGGCTGTGAACACCATGTTACAAAATATAACTACATGTAAATATGTCATTAGTCTATGTTGAACAGGATAAAGTATAGACACCTGCTCGAAAGAGAAGATATGAATACATTATGTATTTGCCTTGTTAATGATTTCTCATCTTCTCTATCATTCCTGCAGCTCCTTTCTTCCAAGACTGCATCTCAGAACAGGATCTAGATGAGATGAACACTGAGATCATTCGAAACACCCTCTACAAGGCCTACCTGGAAGCCTTCTACAAGATGTGCAAGGACATCGGAGGTGCCACAGCAGACTCCATGTGCACCATTCTTGGAGTGAGTCTCCTTGTTTGGAGTAAAATTGTGATTTAAAGGCATAGTATACCATTTGCTGATGTAACAAAAACCCAGCATTAATGCTTTGAAATAGTTCTAAAATGTGAGTTAGGATAGAAATTACCACTGTGAAAATTTGAATCGGTAAAGTCAATGTTAAGTATTATACAAAATGTGAACAATAGTTTAATAATAATAATGTTTCCAGACTAAACCGTCTACAGTTAAGGTTTACTGACAAAAATACAGATACAGTGTATCTCCTTATATTTTAGGCTTTATTACGAAAATTTTATATGGTAGGACGTTTTGTGGTACAACAGACCTACACATACAGCGTATGCATAATGCATTAAATGTCACATCTTGAAAATTTTTTAAATCACTGTTCCCAGAGGTAAACAGAACCTTTAATTACCTTGAGACATATTAGCCCTCATCAGGTATGATGGCAAACACTTCCTAGAAGTAACTTCATTCATGTTTGGGGTTTGAGTATGCAAACATGTTAGAATACAATATTCATTAGGGGAATAACTGTTCTTTATTTTGACCTACTTGGAACAAAAAACAGATCAGAAAAACAGATGAAAACTTTACAATAAACTGGTAGATTATTGATGATGAATAGGGAGCAAAGATTGAAGAAACCAGATGATGCACAAAAAGGATGGAAAATGTTACTGCTCAGCTCAAAACCCCCAAAAGTAGGCTAAAATGAATTTCTACTTTCTACATAGTTAAGAAGAGTAGTAAAAAAAAAAATTCTAAGCTTTAAAATGATTATTACTTGTTGAAATCGGCCCAGCCTAACCCATTCCAAAAGTGATTGAAATGAGAGTTTGGCGGTGCAGTTCTGTCGAAATGGAAGAAAAGAGGATTTAGAATTAGAGTCACTTGGGTGTGCTGTGCAGAAATATGAAAGAAGATATATTCTATTTCCCAGTGAAAGTAGCGCTTGTTCAAATAAATATGGTTCTGAAAAACTGCTATTATTTCCATTTCTGTTTGGTTTAACGAAGACACCAAATTGTGACAATATGTAGAGAAAAGATTACTATTCCAGGTAAGACAAACTTTTAAAAATTTGAGTCATTTACCAAATGAGATGTTTTTGTCCATTGTAGAGAATCAGAATCACAGCTTTTTGTGGGTTTTATGCTGGGTGGTCACAAATGATTCAGGTGATGAATGGACAGCATTGATTAAAATTCATCGTTCTTGCACCACTGCAGTGAGGTAAAAAATTGACGTGTGTGTTTTTGAGAAGCTTTTCTGCAATAATCTTTGTTGTGAATGTCTTGCTGAAACTGCATGAAAATAACTCCCTCTTTACATGCAAAAATTAATGGGATACATATACAGCCCCCATACTGCATTGTACTGCTATGCTTTTGAAGTGCAATATTATGGCTCCTGGGCCGAGTATGAGACCACACAAATAGGGAATGGTAGGGGATTGAACCCCTTAAGAAGGCCATGCGATGTATGCAAGAAGTCCACCTCCTTCCACCCACTGAATGTGACACCTGCATTCGTAAAGATAATGGAACATGTCCCAATGCCTTCTGCAGCCATGGTGAGACATGCAGGGCATCTAGTGTAATGGGTTGTTTGGAGTTGTTTGCCTAGTTTTGGGTGGTCTTGTTGAAACAAATAAAAAAGAAAATTAACAGCTGAATAAAGAAAAAAAATCTATGATCATGGAATTGTCAGTTTATCAAGATTGCTTTTGTATCTGAACTATTTTTAGCCATGCCTTGAATTGTTCAACATATACAAGTTTCGATAAAGAGTGAGATATGCTCAGTCACTGTTGTTACTGAAATGTGATCCTTTACTTTCATCCATTTGTGCCACCTACTACCAGTTTGAAGCCGACAGGAGGGCCTTCATCATCACCATCAACTCATTTGGGACAGAACTGACCAGAGAGGACCGGTCCAAGCTGTACCCCCGCTGTGGCATGCTCTACCCTGATGGTCTGGCTGCCCTTGCCAAGTGTGATGACTATGACCAAGTCAGGGCTGTCGCCCACAACTATGCTGTAAGACATTCTTTATCCCACACCATTTCCTTTTGTAACCTAGTTTAAGTTGTTTCATTTACAACTAGTGTATTCCACAGGGTGTCCCCTGTCTCTCCGTGTTGAAAAGTAGGTTAGATAGTGAAGCAAGAGAAGGATACCAGGTACCACACTGTCCATATATTTTGATGGTAATCATCCAAGCAAGGGAACTAAGCTGTACAGGAGCTTGGGCAACAAGATGTACTGATAGATGGTTACCTGCACCAAAGTTAGGTCAACCAGATTATTTTATTTGGGTTTTCTTAGATTTTTGGCAATCATTTCTAATTTCATTGCTTGTTTGTGTGTTTGTTTGTTTGTTTGTTGGGGAATATGTGATTGGGCAGATTGAGTGAGAAGTGCAATAATTTTATTTCATTGATTTGATTGTAAATTTGTTTCTCATGTTTTCTTCTTTAAAAAAAAAAAAGACTTATTGGCGTCATAAGGTGATGATAGTAGTTTGGTCAGGACAGACTTGTAGCTATGTCTCTGTGAGATTAACATTTGTACAAACGTTTTCTTTTTTTAGGAGAGAATATGGTCTCTCTTGTAAGTCTGTGGTTGATTTTTCCTTCCTTAGGATGATAAATGCAGAAGTACTCCAAAGCAGTCCATGACACCATACATGTTGAAATATTGTTATAAGTGGAACATAGCATATAACCTCCAGATATATTGAAATAGGAATAAAAAAGAAAAGAGGCTGTAGAAAATCTCTAGCCTTATGCCAAGAGCAGTGCCAAAAAAATCCTTATCGTCTGCCTGCTACTAACTGATACTACATCCATGGTTTGTATTTCCACAGGAGTACAAGGTGCTGTTTGAAGGCTCAGGAACCAATCCAGGCGAGAAGACCTTGGAGGACAAGTTCTTTGAACATGAGGCAAGGACACCACAGATGCTCTTTGTTTAGAATAAAAATAGAAATGTCTTCCCTTCCCAGGGAGCCAAGGAATTAGTTTCTGTATTATTTCATTTTATTTTGGAACTTGTGATTCTCAGGAACAGACATGACATTGTCGTCCTATTCAATGTGAAAAGTTTTTTACCTGTCGACATGCTCTTTAGCATTGTATTAAATATTGCCATGTGTTAATTCATTCCTTCATTTCATATAATAGTTCATCACAAATATTGTGGTCACATAATTTCATCAACTATCTGTCTGAAGCATGTCGGCATTTTGCATGTGTAATGCCATAAGAGTAAATATAGATTATCATTATAGCATTCATAGAAGTTCCTGGAGTTTTTTGGGACTTCAATAGGTTTGTTTCAGTTGTGTATAAAGAGTTCTGACGCAATGCTGAGACTTTACGTTAATCCGTTGACTTTACCCACTTCCATTGGTCAGATGAAGTTTTAGCAGGTGGACCAAATTTTCACATACTCTAAAGCAAGATATTTTCACTGCATGAAAATTTTTGCCAATTGGAGCCAACAGCCTTTTTGCTGCATGAAATTTGCGCAAATTGCCACTGGCATTCAATGCATATAGTGCAGACAAGAACTTTCTCATGCATTTAGTTATGCGAATCTTGACATTCACAAAATTAAAATGTATGCGAACATTTCTGGTTTTACAGTAGATGAAATCATTCATGTGGTCATTGGCTACATGATATAAGTACCCAAGAGCTTGCTTGAATTATTAGGAGAATAGATGTGTAATGTGGATGCTAGGACTGCCATATGCCTGGTATGTATCTTTATAAATACATTGATAACTCCCTATGTCATTATTTGTGCTTTGTTAATTTGATGTTGTTATTTTGGGGTGGGGTTGGTGATATTGGTAGCTGCCATCACATGGTATTCTATGACAGATGAAGATTGTATGTGAGGTTTTGACTCTTACAACTTTTCTCCCCTTTGACAACAGGTCAGATTAAACCTCAACGCGTTCCTCCAGCAATTCCACTTCGGCGTCTTCTATGCATACGTCAAACTCAAGGAGCAGGAGTGCCGTAACATTGTCTGGATCGCCGAGTGCGTAGCTCAGAGGCAGCGTGGGAAGATAGACAACTACATTCCAATCATGTAAATTAATGTATGATAGTAAGAGTACATACAGCAAGCAATCAATCTTTGCTCTGCTTTTATCATTGATTTGACAAAGGTGAGATTTAGGGGTGGGGTTTGTCTGGGCAGGAAGGACATGCAAAATGAAATCTCTCGGTGTCCGTATACTGCTTTTGGACAAGTGAAGTCACGTACGTTTTTGACACAGGCATAACCATGTTAATGACCCAACTCATTTTATGTGGTGGACTAGACATGGAAAATGTTTGAATGTCATCGTTTATTTTTCTCTTCAAGTTGTGACAGTAATCATGTGCAACCTGCACAGCGTGGTATTGTTATGTGATGAAGTGACAAGCTTGATGGACGGATTGATCTTGACATCGAAGCATTCTCCCATGTCCGCTTTGTCAAGTTTATCTGTTCAAAGGCCCCACCTCTAGCCATGTGCAATTGGATTAATTGCTTGCTGCTAACAGCCAAATGTTTATTAGGAACTGTTCATGGAGTTATGTTGGCAGAGCGTATACTTATATATTGTTAGAGTGGTATACATTATGCATACTATAATATATATCAAGTTTGTTCCTGGTATGTGGATGGTGCGAGATATTGAATAAGCCTAAAAAAGATATAGGTGCCACAAGTGGTGTGAAAAGATCATTGGGGGTGTCTGTCTGTAACAACATTCCTGTGTATGCATTGGAGTGTAGATGACATTGCAGTCAATCTTTCTGTTTAATCCTTCACAACATTTCTGTGTTTTAGTTTTCTAGGCCCTTGAGTTTGGTCGCCATGAAACATTTGTGTCATTGTATACTAACATACCTCCTCTGGTTGCTGGGACACTAAGCAACATTGTTGCTGTAAATTTACAAATTGCATTGCCCTGTTTTGGTCGGCTTATTCCTTGTTTTTTTTTAAAGATTTTTTTTTCCATTTTCTGCTTTGTATCAATCCCCTGCAGAAGCAAAGCATTTTGAGTATTCCCATGTGAGTCATAATATAGGTTTGTTTTTCATAAGTTTCATATTTATGGTATTGCTGGTATTGTCTCATAAACGTGTGAATGCTGTAATTCCTCAGATATGTTTCTTGACCCAACTTCTGATTAGCATTGCCTCCATTTTGTGTTGTTAGATTTAACAAATGAAAATGTTTAAAATCCATGTATTGTGTAAATTCAAGTGGGCATTTATTATCCCCTACATGTTACGTCTATTACATAGCTTCCCATGTGCAATTTAACTGTTTATATCTTATGTGTTCTATCAATCTAGAACCTCAACCTCGTGTTGAATGAATTTTTTTGCCAGTTTACCAGTTTGTCACGTAAGCAAAAGTATGATGTGCTGTGACTTCAGAAACTTGTGGCTTTAAGCCACAGGACCTTAAAAATCATGGGTAGGCAAGTGATAAAACATCATAGAGAAACTGTATATTTTTATGTTTTGTAGCCAAGCTAGCATCAATATTTGTATTTGTGTTTGTATTTTGATTCTTTCATTTAGTCATATTTTCATTCCAAACACAATACTCTGAAGCATGTTCTCATTAAGCATGTACAGTGTATATCATAAACCAGTTTTGTGAAGGACTGGATGGAACCCGATATTATGTTAGTCATAAAACATGTATTCCCTGAAATTCACTAATCCTCACATATCTGACAAGCATTTAGAAGTGACATAATGAAGTCATAATCACAATATTTTGTGTAATTCTCCCTGTCAAAGGTACTGCAATGAATCAGCCAATGGTTTGGTGTGTACTGCATCTCTCTACCTTTAACTGTCCAATGCTGTGTGATACTTTCTGTTATGATTAGAAGCTGCCAATTTATTTTAAGTGAATTATAACAATTTTCTCTGTCAAAAATGACACACAAAAAATAGAAAGAGATTAAAGACTTTAAGTGATGGTAATATGCCCACCCAAATCAAATCTTCACTTAGCCCTTTGCATAGAATTTCACGAACAGAAGTAAAAGTACAGGTAGATACAATATGCAGAAGCTAGGGTAAATTGTCCTCTCTGTTTCATTTGGTCAGCAATATGTGCATTTGCAATTTCCAAATCTTTGGTTTTCTTTTTAAGTACAAAAGAAGAAGATGATCAATAATTTTCAAAATTCTGCTAGGTTTATTTGGAGACATTGGTTTATCCATATGTTTCATGTTCCAGCTGTGTCAAATTGCAGTACATTATATCAGGTACCAATAGTACTTCGTGTATATTTCTAGAGCTGTTTGGTTTTCCTGACCCAACAGGAGGCTCTTTGACGTCAGAATGAATTCTTTAGTCCTAACAAAAGAATATCAAAGCCTGTCATACTTAGCCAATCATTGTCTACAAGATGTGTGAAAGCATCTCCCTGAATGCTCCTTGGTGTCATCTATGATTTGATATGTAAGTGCTGGCAACCCCAATTAATGCCACAATTCTTAACATAACTTTGCTGGAATTATTGGTGTAATTCACATTTGTTAATTGTATTAATTGTGTCAATTTGTTAATTAATTCTCATTCGTTTATTATGATAATGATCATACTTAGGGAATATTAGTTGTTTCATAGATCAGGAGACAGTTCACTTTGTATAAGGAAGGCTTGATGTCTACAGAAATTGGGAAAATCAGAAAACGTACACACCAATGACATTGAGATATTCTAGTTGTTGTTGTGGGTTTGTTTTTTTTTTTGGGGGGGGGAGGGGGAGATGGTTTGGTTCGTTTTAATTTAGTTGGTTTTTTTTTTGTCCCATGTTGGGGAACAGTACTGTGGGGTATTTTATGTGTGGCCAATATTTTGACTACACAGTATATTCCTAAGACATTTTTTAATGGGAGAAACATGATCGCATTGTTTGTTGTTAATGTACGTGCATGAATATCAATAGTAAGTAAATGTCAGAGATATATTGTATTACTTATTATACGTGAAATATATGTGGTGTAAATGATACAAAAGTCAAGTTTAGGGAGTCTTCATTGTCTGTTCGATGAGAATGTGTTAGACAAGAGTTGCAGTGAGAGTAGATGTCAGTTGTGAGTGCATTGTCAAATTCTTATCAGGTAGGTGCATTGTGTTATTAAGCGCTTTTAGTAATAGAGATGTTGTAACATTACTCATAGGACCATCAGAATACGTGTATAATGTTCACCTAGAAAATAGTGTGACATGTGACTTTCTTTACTGAAATCCATTGCATATAAAAAGAAATTACAAATGATCAAACACTGAAGTCATCGACAAGATTTGAAAGAGGCATGAATTTACTTCAAAGATAAGCAAAATCAAACAATGTTATGCATGTACAATTTATTCATAATGCTGCAGAGCCATTGCTTGGCATTCATTACATAGAAAATCTTCTAAAAACGTTAATAATCGGTTACTGTCGGACTGTAGGTGTAGACAAATTCTGCATCGCCCAAGCTATTTTCCATTACGACGTTATGCACCTTTTTCCCTTTCGCTTTACAATAACGTAGCACCAAGACGCAGCATAAAATTTGTGCACGCTTTGATGCAGATGTTTGTGCTTTAATTCATACATGACTTATCATGTTCCTGCAAAACGTATTTGTCAGTGCAGTCCTCTTCAATCAGTAATCACAGCTCAGGGTAACATGATTTCTGGCCTAGATGTAGTACTGTCAAATCTGGTAAAAAGACACAAAAAGCATAAACAGTGACATTGCAATAGGTAAAATTACTGACAGATGACATACTAGTAGCCCTCTACAAAAACTGATAAATAGATTTTAAAAAAATCACCCAATCACCAAATCCACCCAACCCCAAGTCGCTCAAATTTCAATGCTGGAATGCAAAATGTACAAAGCAAATGAGAAATAATGTACGTGTACACACAAAGAACAAACATAATTGGTAATGATGTGAGTTTCATCATCTGTGAAAGACATCAAATCAATACGGAGCATCAGTGTCATCGAAGCTATCGATAGTCACTATAAAAATGTATATATGTATGCATGCATGCATATGTCCGTACATACATGCATACATACATACATACATACATACATACCGACAGACAGACACACTGTATTTGCTCTCATGTAAGCTCGGAACGATTTGCAGATTGGTTACAGAGGATTTAGATGCAATTAGAAACACGACAAAAATCATTTGTTATACACTGCGAGACGACTAACTCGTCATGTCTTAACATCAACATCCAACACCTCAAATCGAGTACCGGTATAGATCAATACCTCCACATTTCAGTGCATCATGCACTGGGATGAAATATGATAATTAAAGGGTCACATCCAGTTCTTTTAACCCGGTGGATTCTGGAGAACTGTAGCTGTCCATGCTACGGTAGAATGGGGTCGGCGAACGCACACTGTGATTCGATGCCCAGGTTGTAATTATTGCCTTGTCCTCCTTTGTATTCGCTGGTCACGATCCTGAACCAGCCCCCTTCACCCTGAACGACCCAAAACGAAACATGAAGAAATATTCAAAGAATGAATAAATATCTGCGTAAAATAACACTCACAGTAGGTCAAATAGGGGAAATATAGTTAAATGCATTTCACGTCATTTATGCAAGTTCAAGATAATTCATTCCTTTGTGATTTTCAAAAGTTTGCCGTGTTGGTAATGAGTTTTGTCAGTTACGGCATAAAGAAATCATCCTCGTCATTAAACCACCAAATATATTGAAACCTGGGTCATCAGTTAAATAGGTCTGCTTCTCAACGAAATGACAATGATTGACTAAAGACATTCTCGTTATCATATTCTGCAAATGATGAAAAACAAATATACAACACGGAGAGACGAGTGAAAGGGGAAACAGAAGGCAAAGACAATGAGATTACCAACGAGTAAGAAATTTTAGCCCAAGTATGATTCCCCCCCCCCCATTATGATAGCAATTGCTAGAATAACAACTATCACCAGTAAACAAGGACGTGAATACTGATGCCTAATTTCTCTCGAAATTGTCAAAACGGGAGGGTTTACAGCGTTAAGTCGAAATTTCATTTGGGCTTTGACGATTTATTAAGAAAGGATGACTGGTGTATTGGTTGAAGTTTTGTCTGTAGTATCATATCATCAGTCTGCAAACTAAAATTCTTGGGTCTGGGAAGGGTCAATATAGGCTATGTAGGGCTAAATAAAGGATAGATATGTATGATTGCGTATAGAGATCTGTAGGGAGCTGTTTGTGTTCAATCGTAACTTTCACTGAGATTAGTAGTTGTGATGAGAGATGTGTTTTGTGTTGTCGTGTTTATTGTACAGATGTCAATGGAATCAAAATTTCTATGTCACATCACAGACCAATAAAAGATGAATCTGAGATGAATTACCAGCACCAATGAAAAAAGATTCATTCTTATCTTGTCTATCTTGTCTACAAGACAAGTACTATTACATGACGATGTATTTTCACCGTTGGCTTACCCATGGCGTTCCCCAAGAGTTCCTCACTACCCAGAATTCCACACCGGAACTGTCCACACCCCAGCCAACTACAGACACAATGTGGTTTATCTGTGCGTACAAACAGAAATGATAAATAGATTAAAGATAAGAAAACAAACAGATAATTATTATGAATCGCAACGAGCCGTATTAGGTATATACCTCATGAGTCTTATATTCATTAACTCAGTTTGAAGGAGACCTCCGGATGATTTTCAGATTTTTATATTTGAACAACTATAAATTAGTTATACTGAGGACAGAGTTTCAGAATGTATGATAATTGGGATGAAGAATAAGAATAATTTTCAAAATTTAGAACAAATTTGAATGAACAAGGATGATGACATGACAGAGTCACCATAAGAATGCATAAGTTGGGGCTCAAGGAAGCAGAACAAAAGAAGAAGGCATGCATAGATTATACACAGGTGAACTCGCAAGCAAACGGTATTGTAATGGAATTACACTGCTACATTTCTGAAATATGTGAACCTTCTATGTTATCATACTTGTTTAGTGTAATTTTTGTAAGGTTTTTCAAAGTATTGTTTCTCTGCTCAAGAACCACAATAAATTCCACAAATCAATACGTGGAGTTGTATACTTAGTATTTATGCACTACATGAATGTGCAATTATGAAAATCATCTGGAATGCTCCTTTAAATTTACTTTCATATTTTTTCAACAAAAAATAAACAATACATTGTGGTAACATAAAACGGGTACGTTCGTTATACCGAAGGTTCATTAATGCAAAATGAAATAAATTTCGTTATTCAGAGGGTTTGTTCTTCTGAAACACACAAATTCACCATAGCTTTAGAGGTTCTTTAGTCAGAAAACGAAAAAGGGTCCGTTAATCCAAACATTTCCTAGCGTAATTCCAAATGTTTGATATTCGGAAGGTAATCCCAAAATAAAATACAGTTCATTATCCTAAAGGTTCGTTAATCCGAAATTAAAACAGGGTTAGTTATTCCAAAAATGAAAAGAAGTTGCGTATTATTTTATATAGCAAATTTGACAAGGGCATCTTGTCTTGTTGCCTCTCAACTTCCTATCAATTTTCACAAGAAAATATAAGACAATTTATTTTTACTGCGATCTATAAGGCAATTGACCCCCCTTTTATCTACAAATTTTACTACAATTTTGTAAGCTAAGATTTTCTTTATTGACGGTACTGTATTCATTGGCAGCTTGACAAAACGTACAAAGTCCACAGAATAATTATTGTAGTAGTATTTTATTTAGAGAGCTTAAGTCAATTCAATTCAACTTCTGATGAGGTCGGAGGCCAATGACAAACCAATTACCATGATGACTGTATGGGCAGATCCAAGGGGCGGAACCTGATAAAGATTTGGATTTTATCATGTTTGTTCTTTTTCAGTTTTAAATGAAGGCCTACTTTTTAGCCCATGTACACAGGATGTTACAGGACATATGCAGTTTCTATGCCATCATAGAAACTCATTCTCAGTATACTTACAATACGCATGATATACAAACACTTTTATTGCTAGGTATTCTTTAATTCGATTTTCTTTATTAACGTTAAAATCATATTCACATAGAAATGAATGCCCACATAAAGATGTGACAGCAGTCAAATCCCACTTACTAATGCCGCTTGATGACATACGCTAAGAACAACATTGTAGATAAGATTCATGTGAGAAGAGTTATATAACAGTGTATAAAGCCATGCAGTCATGTGTAGAAAACGATTACTGCAAATTATTCACCTTGATAAACTTGATCATACTCGTTAATGTGGCTTGATCGCAGAAAAAAAGTGTTACAAAGGCAAAAAGAGAGAAAAATATATTAAACACAAATACAGACTATATCTAACACACACAGAGCATAACCATGAACAGATAACAGTATTTAATAACTAATTTGTAGTTGTGCACATTGTATAACTTGCTCATTAGTCTCTCATTTATACTTACCGCTGGCGACGGAACGTACTCTGAGTACACCCCACCTGTGTAGTTCTCCAACTGATCGGTTGCTTCGATACCGCAACTGAGTATGGATAGGAAGTGTGTGAATGGCAAAATCAGTCAACATATCATTGAAATAACAAAAAAGAATACTCACTAGCCAATTCAGTTTAAAAGCACACAATCATGTTGTAATTATACTATGTGTTGCCTTGAGATTTTGTATAATATTGCATTATAAATGAATATTTCATGAGATTATTATAATTTTGAATTTATTGTCACGCGAGAGGGGGGGGGGGAAGAAAGAAATGAAATGAATCCTTCTGGCTGCCACTAATACAAATGTGACATGGGGGAGTTGGAGACCTATAATCATACTAAATTGCTGCCACCAGTTAATCTTTGAAAGGAATTAACAAACCTTATTCAGGAGAGTTATACTACTCCAGTTCTCAATGTTATCACAACACTGTTACACTAACGAGAGTCTGACCGTTATCTGATCGTGAGGATGGTAATGTCATTGTCACTGAGCATGTTCGTTGGAACCGAGTGTTTTGAGTACCTGCTACAACACCATGATCACGTGATCTCGAACCGCGCGAACTACTTGATTCGTACATCACATGTGAGCTAGCTACGCGTATGTGCAGAACTGTGGAGTGTGGATCACCACTGACTGTGAATGTCAAAGAATCGTGTTATTTCCTCAGTATGGTAAGTAGACTGTGATATTTGTATGCCTATTTGTGAATGATCATTTCTAGACTATGGTAAGCTATGGATTCAATTCATTCTCTATAAATTAAGGAATTTACGTACTGATACTGGTGTTCTTGTAGCTATCGTCAATCACTCACTGACACTGCACTGCACGTAGAGTCTACATCATACATTGCACGCACGTCATACAAGTTGTCCTTTGACGCAGGCTCAAGATCTAGAACAGTGTACTAACACGGAATCCACATTTCAATGCACACATGACAAACACGACCTCACTCTCTTATCACTGTACATCCATACATCTTCCTACAAACGATAGGTCTCCTAGTAGCGTTTCTACATAATTAGGTAACTATCAACTGTAGATGTTGAATTGTTATGTAGATGTAGCACGAGTTGTTCAATCGATGACTGTTCGTTTTCTCGAAGTCTACGAGGGTGGTTTGGTTTCTTGCATGTTTATAACCAACAACTAATTTCCTGTACCATACTAATCTGCACCATTCTACATCACCATTCATTCTGCCAACAACTCCTTACTACTGTAGACACACAGATATCATATCTATTAAAACTTGACTTTACAAGCACTTCACATCACATCACAAACTCAACAACTTCACATTCACGTGTGTATCGGACAAGGGAAATAAATCATTGTCTGAGAATTTGGGTAAAGTTCAACGGAACTTTAATTCCGGAGGCAATCTCAACATCCTCCAATAAACAATCATCAATAATGAATTCATTTTACACAATATACATTTTGAGATAGAGCCATGTCGAGAATATAAGAGCCATGTCAAGAATATGAGAGCCATGTCAGCGTACACCTTATAATAACTACAGGATACCTTATATTCTCTATAACCCTATCTGTTATAAGTTAAATCTTCCATACACTTCCTATACTTTCAGTCATTTTATCCCCACACCTGAAATAATAATACTAGATATTTCCCTATCAATAAAAACTACATTTATACTCTGAAGAGTTGTATTGGGTCGATGTAATTGTTCATGCTCTTAAACCGACAAACTACGCTCCACAATGATTCCAGGATCATTGGTTCTTATCTGGCGTAACTAGCTTGACTTTATGCGTTATCCTCTGTAACCCATGTTACATATAAACCATCACATCCCAGCCAATAAAGTATCCAACCTAATAAAATTGTAACCCCACACATCACGTTCTGCCTTATACCAAATTCCAGATCCACGTTCCCCCTCTTCTCCGAGCAATAAAACCAAATAACCACTCCTAGCTTCTGACCCCACTCACTATGTCGGTGCGAGCCTAGCTAATAACTGGTACACCTTCAACTCCAAAATTATCTATACAGCCTCAGGAACTCATCCCCTATATAGACAATTATTCAGGCTAACAACATAAAAAGCTTTCCTCTAGGCAATCACAGTTCGTATACTAACTTGTGGCCTCGGCCCTCACTGTCTGAGCTTGTCAAGTAAGCAACAGCAAATACATAACGACAATACTTCTTATTCCTAACTGTTACCCCTAACCCCAACCATTATTATTCCATTTTATATCATGACTCCTGACATACGGTACTCAATGACTGACCTTCATCAGACATGACATAACTTACCATTAAGCTCTACAAGCATTTTCTTGTTATTGTTTCTACTACCCTCCAAAAGAATTTTAATAACTGAACACCAACTAGAATTCTATATGAAAAACAAGAACAACTAACAACTAACTCCAACTACCTCAATCACGTAGCAACGGACAACCTCACATATTTCTGTAAGATATCATCATCAATGTATCCGTCACTGATATAATCGCTCATGACTGGAATTTCTACAATTTATACCGACACTGGAGAATATCTTCTCTAGAATTCTATCACATAACATATTAGCATTGACATATATCTGGTTGCTGCATCTGTTTATAACATATCTCTGTTTTGTGGCATAAGCAACGTACGGTGTTCACTAAATTCTCATTAACATTTCTAGTTGTTGCATAAAGCAACAGTGTGTACATTTAATAATTAGACAACAATAACATATTTGATTCATTTGTTGCATAATGCAACGGGATGTACGCTTGACCTAACGTACCAACTACGTCACTGCTGAACGCAGCACGTAAGTAACCATCATGGCTATTTAATTTGCGATCTCAGAAATGTTTGGTGTAAAGCCCTACAAAAGAAAAGAAGAGAGAATTCCCAATAAATGTATAAATGTACCAAAATACGAGACTTCTCATGACTTAATCATTTCTGTTGACTTGCTATATTTTACGTACTGTCACGTATCCACTTTGCAAAATACACAGAATAGACAACAAAATATTCCACAAATTCTATCTCTTCATCACTCAATCAAAATATTCCATGAAAGATTTAACAGAGTTTCTTGTCATAGTTCTGACTGCAAAATCAAATACTTGTTATCTTATATCTTATCTGTATAATTATATGCACTGACAATAATCCTAACAGCAAAATATATGAGGACATTTCTACTCACGTTGAAAGGGGATTCGCTAACTGTAGGGAGAAATGGGAAAACAATTCAACTGTTTAAATCTGTTTAGAGACTGTAGTCTGTTTTCTTCTTCTTTCTCTTCTAACTGTTCTACGCCTTATCTCTCGACAAGACAAATTTTCTCGTTCAGGCGACCCCTTTATATACCCTCGGGCCGATCCGAAATTACCATTGGTGCAATGTTATGTAATACGACACTCGCGAACTAATTAATATTTATGGGGAACAAATTGCGCACGCATCGTACTTGTACTGCGGGAGATTCAAATCTACCATGGGGAATCTGGTGTTGAAATAACAAAAACTAGTATTTATCCTGGAAATATCTTGCTTAATAATCATAATTGTTGTGAGAAACAACTTCAACCCATTCAATTTATTATAACACTCATGAATATGGATTTTACATTTGGCGTAACTCTCGATCGTTATACTGCGTAAATACCAGTCCCACATATGGAATTATCTGTATGGCTGTCACATGAACATCACATGAATTCTCGTCTTCTCGTGAAAGACTGTACTCTTTTCTCATCTTTAAACAACGGGCCTCTGTATAATCTATCAGTTCAAAAACAGATTGCAGTCTGTCACTCGAAATTAAGGAAAATTGGGTCACTTTTATGGGGTGAAGTACCGTCTTCGCACACCGTACATATACAATACATGGTTATGTATACACTGTACACTATGTAGTAACATTACAGGGAAAACAAGGTCACCTTGACCCTCCGTCGTACCGTGTGTGTGTGTACACTCAGATCGCACTTTATATCCCTTAATGCTTTAGAATTAAGAAATGAATCGGGGGGGGGGGATTAAAAAAAATGAATTTAGTCAAAGATTGAGGGGGTTTCCTTCACACTACCCCTTCACCACAAGTCGATGTCCCCATCGACAGCATTCAGACATTAATTTACTACTGTATCATACTCATAGACTCTTCTCATGTCAATATAATTCAACAAGCTCTTTTACAACATATTTTCTCAACATATTTGGCTCTTCTCATATCAATGTAATTCAACAGGCTCTTTTACACACAAATTTCCTCAACAATCTGGCTCTTCTCATTAAAACACATAAAATTCAGAATATGTACACATCCAGGTCCATAGCAGATCTAACACATTGGAAATACGACTTCATGAGCGCAAAATATACACTTTCACACATTTGTATAATTTCTCTGAATCATTAACCACAGCTTCCTTATTTCCTTGACTTCTTCCAAAAAAAAATTCATCACAAAGTTTACATTTATCAGCTTTAACCTGACCTCATGCACTGAAGTATTGACATTTCCTCAGTATAACTGAAGACAATTTTTTACAAACTGCCACAATAACTTCTGTGTTCAGTATCAAAATAATCATTTCACACAACACGAATACCTCTTCCTATGATACTCCTCGTACCATTATCCCAAAATTGCAGTCCATACGATATTAAGATATTTGAACGTCATAGAACTAGAATACCATAATCGAACCAGATTTTTGTACATTAACATACACTTTTAAAATTATTGGAATTATCCTATACTACACATTTCATTTACAACTCAATCAACCAATCATAAAATGCATCTATTGATCATCTGATGAGAACAACTTATTTACACTAGCACGCAACGCTTAGTCCTCATTTGAGAGTGCGGGTGCCTCAGGTCTGCTCGTTTCAACAGTTCTCTTAACAAGTTCGATGTTTCCATTGACTTCCTTGTAGAAGCTCGCATGCACTGTGATTTTCGTTATTCTTCTGAACCCTCTCTTCATTTTCTTGATCCTTATGATTACTTCATCTTCACCTTCGCTATCCCCAGTGTCCCCAACAACATAGTACGGCCTTTTTGTAGTGCTTCTGCAAGTGCTGCATGAACTAGCGCTGCTGGTACTGGCACAGTCCCAGTCATTGTCTGACCCGAATAACTCGAGTTCTGCTTCCTTACGTTCATTACTCTTCTGATTCTTCTTCTCTTTAGGTGTAGTGTCACTTGTAGTGGCTGTCGCTGTTACCGTCGCTGTGATGTTCTGTTCCTGTGTTGGTTTCTTCTGTGTGTTGGGTGTTGTTGGTTTCATTTGTGTTGCTTTGACTTGTGTCACCGTAAATTTCTTCTTTAGTTCTGTCTCTGTAGACTTCTTCATCTGTGTCGTTTCTGTTTTCTTCTTTTGCGTAGCCTGTACGGGTGTCGTTGACTTCTTCTTTTGTGTAGCCTGTACGGGTGCTGTTGACTTCTTTTGTGTTTTCTCTGGTGTTTGCTTCACCTGTGTTGTTGCTGTTGGTTTCTTCTTTTCACTCACAAACTTTGGCGTTGCTTTACTGTAACTCAGATACTCAACTTGCTCTGTTTTGGTAGAGTGTTTTTCCTCATAGTGTTTCAGCATCAACATTCTTGTCTCCTCTTCTTTTCCACAGACACGGCACTTGAGTGTTAGTTGGGTGGCATGGAGAAATTTGAGATGAAACTGATAATCCGCCATTGTCGTGAAGCGTTCCCAGCAACTGGGCTGATCGCAGGATATCATCTGTAATAAAGCAAAATTAGAGAAACACACCCTTCCATCAGAATACTGTAAAACTTAACCAACATTATGCACTGTCTCTGTATCTAATAGGTGGATTTCTGTTCCTGTCTGGATTTCGTCTCACACTGTGATTCAACCAGTTAACTAGCGGCACGCCTGTATACAGCTTGAGTCTGTCAATGTGAACGACCTTGGGTGTCCCCTTTACTGACTGTTGGATACGATACACCACATCGCAGAGTTTAGTGACCACCATGAATGGCCCCTTCCAATGGAAAGTAAGTTTTGGGCTCACTCCTCTCTTTCTTGTTGGTTCATAGAGCCACACCCACTGTCCTACATCAAAACTACGAAATACTGTGTTTCTGTCATACTGGTTAGCTTGTCTGTCAGCAGCAATGCCTAATTTCTCTAACATCTGTCACATAATCTTGTTCTTCTGTATTTGCAGGTACTGGAGACTGTAGCATCAAGTCAACTGGCAGTGTGATTTCCCTTCCTAACATGAGAGCAGGGCTTTCTCCAGTAGACTCCTGTACTGCAGATCTGTATGCAAGCATGGCGAATGGAATCTTGTCATCCCAGTCTCTCTGTTCTTCTTCTGGATCAAGCAGGGTTTTCAGTATGCTGAGCAAGGTATGATTGAAACGTTCTATAAAGCCGTCTCCCTGTGGGTGTAGAGGGCATGTCCTGGTTTTCTTGATTCCCAACATCTTACACATCTCTGCTACCACTTTAGATTCAAAATTTCTGCCTTGATTAGGGGCAGTGATTTTCCGTTTCAAAAAATTGCCTTTTCCGTTTCAGAAAATCATGAATTCCGTTTCAACATGGTGAAAAAACGGAAATTCCGTTTTCCCATATGAATTGTACATACAAAAAATGCAAATTCCGTTTACATGTATTTGCATGCAAAAATGAACAAAAATTAAATGATTGCTATTTGAAGTTTGTGTACCGGCGGTACCTGTGTAATCGTGTATACATTCATACATGTTATGCATAGTGTATACCTGATGATTTCCAACCTCTGTACATACCACACACCCATGAAGACAAATGAAATGAAACATCAGTATGACAATTTATTTATTTCGACTGTCAAAACATGCACAGGGCTGTCACTTAACTTTTTTCCTTGGTTGCCAGCCGGGCAACCTATAGGCCCGAATTCACGAAGGTGGTTTAAACTTAAACCATGGTACAAATTTAGACCATGGTCTAAAATAAGCGTTAAATAGGCATACCAATACTTGCGCGCATCAATGCACGTTTTTTTACTGGATGCCTGTTAGCGTACGCAATCTGTCAATCATAAATACGCAGGAGAAATATACATAAACCATGGTTTAAATTTAGACCACCTTCGTGAATTCGGGCCATAGAGTTTTTTAGGTTGCCAAATGGCGGTTTAACAATTAGGTTGCCACAGTGATAATGTTCGAAGAGTATTGCATAATGTGTAAATCTGCAAGGTTCATTATGGCGATGATAAAGAGGGCTGTTTACACTGCTGTTTACACGACTGTTTACACTGCTGTCTACAAATGAGAAAAAAATATACAAAGTAAAATAAGTCTCCGAGTCTCAGCTAGTGACTTTATGCTAGTCAAGTGTTTTTATTCCTTTGATTAGAAGCTGCAAACAGAAAAAATGATAATCAGTTTAATAAGCAGTGTTGATAAAAACTTCAGCACTAAAAGAACGATCAATCTACCTGAATCTTTCTTCAGTCAATACATTGTAATCCAGTTAATCATGCTGTGGGACAGTACATATTTGTGTATCACTATCAAAGCCTGGCCTGCAGTATCAACAACTATCATTATGAATGTCCTCTTTCTTGACTTGCTAGTCAAGTGACTTACAGTGTACTACTGTCTAGTCAAGTCTTTATATTCCTTCAGAAGGTCTAAACAGATGAAAAATTTCAGCACTAAAGGAACAATCAATTTATCTTTCTTCAGTCAATAATCCAGACAAGAAACTAGCACTCATTTCACTCTGATCTTTCCCCATTCTGGCCTCGGTCCCCCCCCCCCCCCCCCCCCCGAAAAAAAAAAAAAAAAACCGAGGAAAACACACACACATTGCAACACAACAAAAACCTCTCCCCTACCCTACACCTTCCCGATTTCCGTGTTTCTGTCAGGTGAAACGACATGTTCAAATACAAAAATAAAACAACAGTAGATATTGATTGAAACTCAACACCCATTCATGCCAGCCAGGCCAGATTGAAACTCAACACCCATTCATGCCAGCCAGGCCAGGCTGCCATAAACTTCAAAGCACATTCCAACAGCTGGCTGGTTGGCGGAAGAATTTGCGCGCGCGTGTCAATTTCTTGACTGGAGAGAGGGCCTGGGAACAGCCCCTTTCCCTGTTCATCTCCAACACCCCAGACAGTTCATGACCTCCAAGAATGCGCCAGTACGCGCGGTTTCTTCTGTTGATTGGTCTCTCTCTCTCCACCCCACCCATGCCAGTCTGGCATGGCACCTTGGCATCGTGGGATTTTTCTTTTTTCTGCGTGAACTTGGAGTTCGATCACTCTTCTCTCCCGAATCATGCATTGTGCGCTGTGCTCTACACACGACATAGCAGGCAGGCATAGCAAGTCACCACTCCACTCACCTGCTGACAGCTTACCGCGAGCAGAAGACAGACAGTTTCTTCTGTTGCCGCTACTTTTACTGCCAAAATACTGGCTTTATCATCACACATTATGTTGTGTTTTGGAATATAAATGGACTTTCTTCTATGGTTATGATTGTTGGTGTTGGATCAAACTGAGTAAGTGTTCAACAGTTATTGAAATCGTGACATCGCTAGATCTAACGCCGTTTATAGACATCGCTAGAACTTGCAACTAACACAACTTGGCTTAGAAACTCAGTTTCCGGTCAGTTTCCGCAGTCTGTGAATATCGTGGACATGTAATAATGATTAATTCACAGCTTCTGTTGGATCTATTTTTACTTTTATGTGTTTTATTTTGTTAAAAAGTGATTTTCCGTGATTTTCCGTGTGGAATATTTTTTCCGTTTCAAAAGGCCGTTTCCGTGTTTTCCGTCCGTTTTCCGCGATCGCGGAAAATCACTGTCCCTACTTGATCACTGTGAATTTCTTTTGGAATTCCATAACGACAGATGAATTCCTGTACCAGTACTCTAGCAACTGTTTCTGACTCTTGGTCTGGTATTGGAAATGACTCGATCCACTTCGTAAAATAATCACCAATAACAAGAATGAACTTATTCCCACAATCTGTTTCTGGTAATGGACCTAGAATATCCATAGCTACTCTTTCTAACGGAGCACCAACTCTGTATTTCTGTAACGGAGCTCTGTTCCTCTTAGGGGGATTCTTTGTTCTTGCACAAACATCACATCTTTTTACCCACAGTCTGACATCAGCAGCAAGGCCAACCCAGTAGTACCTTCTCTGTACTTTATGAAGCAACTTGTTCACTCCAAGATGTCCTGCTGTGATGGAACTGTGTAACTCTTGTAATATAGTAGAACGCATTGACTTGGGAAGTACAATTTTCCATGTCACTTCTTTCCCTTCAGCAGATTCCCATTTCCTCATGAGAACTCCTTGTATCTGTAATAAGTTCCAGTGCACCCAGTATGTCTTGGTTGCGGAAGAAAGATGTGAAATTTCCTTCCAGCTAGGTTTATTTTCACCCGTCTCTTTCCACCTCAGTACATGCTTTATATCACTGTCTTGTAACTGTGCCTGTCTGATCTCTTCATTAGAAATTGATGAGAAGTTAATGGCTTGAATCTTCTCAAAATTCTGATGCTTTGCTGTCATGTTGCCTAATGACTGCTCACATCTGTTATCATCTTCCTATATATACAAGGATAATCCATCAAAATAGTAACACCAACTATCCAACACATTGTAACACAACACTTAATTTATTACTCTACTGTTATTTCTATACGTTCCTCCAATCAGATTCTACGAGGTATCATCTCTGTTTGCATCATCGCAGAGGTTCGCTCCTTCAGACTAACTGTTGTCGGAATAAGCAAACTAGCATCACATCACAGCACTCTTTTACACTGCTTGCAAGGTCGCCGTGAAAGTCCATCTGCATTGGAATGGGATCTCCCAGGTCTGTGCTCAATGGTAAGTTGATACTGTGTAATTACTTCTAACCATCTAGCTAACTGTCCCTCTGGATCTTTAAAGTCTAACAACCAACGTAATGCACTGTGATCTGTTCTCACTGTTACTCGCTGTCCATAGAGATAGTGTCTGAAATACTTCAGAGAGTACACCACAGCTAAAAGTTCATGTCTGGTGACACAATAATTCTGTTCTGCTCGATTTAGAGTCTTGCTTGTATAGGCGATTACTCTCTCATATCCATCTTGCTCCTGAGAAAGCACAGCACCTATAGCATAATTACTGGCATCTGTGTCGAGAATGAAATCAATGTCAAGTTGGGGATAGGCTAGAATTGGAGCTGTCGTCAGCATCTCCTTCATTGTGTTGAACGCTTCATCACACTCTGATGTCCATATGAACGGCTGTTCCTTCTTGGTCAGATTGGTCAGAGGTTTGACTACGTCAGAGAAGTTGAGAATGAATCTCCTGTAATAGGATGCTAATCCTAGAAAACTACGCACTTCTGTCTGGCTGGTAGGTGTCCGCCATGATTTCACAGCTTCAATTTTGGCTGGATCTGTCTTTACACCATCAGATGACACGATATGCCCCAAGTAGAGTGCTTCTGTCTGGAAAAAATGACATTTCTTTGGCTTGAGCTTTAGGTTGGCATCTCTCAGTCGCTGTAGTACTATTTCCAACCTGGCAATTACTTCTAACACTGTAGGACCGAACACAATTACATCGTCAAGATAGATGAGGAGTATTTTCCACTGTAATCCACTGAAGATGTTCTCCATCAATCTCTTGAAAGTAGAAGGTGCATTGCAAAGTCCAAAAGGCATAACCTCGAACTGGTACAATCCTCCTGGTACTACAAATGCAGATTTCAACTTGGCGTCTTCATCTAGGGGAACTTGCCAATACCCAGCTGTTAAGTCTAATGTACAAAAGTACTTAGCACCTTGTAATGCATCTAGTGAGTCAGCAATGCTTGGCAGGGGAAAGGAGTCTTTTACTGTGTGCTCATTAAGAAGTCTGTAATCAATGCAGAACCGCTTGGATCCATCTTTCTTGTCTACTAACACAATGGGAGACGACCATGGACTGATTGATGGCTTAATGATTCCACGCTGTAGCATGTCTTCAATCTGTTTCTCTATCTCTTCTCTCTGCCCTATTGGATTGCGTCTCGGTCTCTGTCGTATTGGTGCTGCACACTGTGTGTGGATACTGTGCTTGATTTTGTCAGTCCTTCCAATATCATGATCACCTTTGGAGAATACATCACTGTACTCACTGAGTAGAGCAGCCACACTAGAATGGTACTTGTCATCGATACTGTGTTTAGCTCTTGTGTAAATGTCTGTCATATGCTCTGGTACTTCAAACTGGTTGACCATCATCACAAGCTTGTTTCCATGACGATCTGTACATGAGATGATTTCATCTTGAATTTTCACAAACATCTGGTCACAGTTGATTTTGGTACTTGTCTTCTGTAAGAAATCCATGCCGATAATACCGTCCACCTGTATATCAGCTATCACCACAACTACTTCGTACTCTTGTTCTCCGAACTTCATCTTGATTGTAGTTTCTCCATACACATCAATGGGAGCTCCATTTGCTTGCAGCAACTGGGTATCTGTATCACAAATCTCTAATGTCTGTAATGGATGAGTCTCATTCAATGCAGTCATAGACACAATAGTAATTGTCGATCCTGTATCAATCAATAGATGCCTAGTCTCATTTCCAAACTTTACTGGAACATACATCGCAGGATTAACATCACGTACTGTACAAATAACTGGATTTCTCTCAACATCCTGTGACTCTAATTGCGTGGACCTGTATGACTGTCTGGCCGCCCCGCGGTCCTTCGAGTAGGCCCCAAGTAGTTTCCCTTTGGTTTGGTACAAACTGTACTCATATGTCCATATTCACCACAGTTGTAACACTTGATTCTTGACTGATTCAACTGTTTCATCATCGAGATAACATCATTCAGATTCTGCTTCAACTCTTGTATCTCTCTCTTCATCTTCTCATCTGCAGGTGCTGAACTGTTACTCTCCACTGCCCGAACATGACGAGGTCCCCTGATTCTCTCTCTCGCTCTTTCAGCATGAAGAAACGACTCTGTTGCGAGTGCAGCTGTGATTGCTTCATTCAACGTTTTGGGACGAGCACGAAAAATGGCAGCTCTAATTTCTGCATCATCAATTGCCTCGGAGAAATGTGTCTTGGCCAGTCGTTCGCGAACATCACTTGACATCTCTGGATACGCTAAACTGGTAAGATCTCTGATTGCCTGTCCAAGCTGTTGAACGGATTCATCTTTCTGTCTACGCCTCATGCGCAGTTCCAACATGAAATTCTCAGCTTCTTGCCCTGGTCCAAAACGACACTCAAGTTGAGTAACCAACTCACGAAATGATATCTGTTCACCATCTAGAAGATTATGTAGCACTTTCAATGCAGGCCCCTGGAGTCGCGATGCCAAAAACTGTGCAGCTTCACTGTCTGTCCACCCATTCAACTTCATGCAAACACAGAAATGGCTGTAATAGTCTGCCCACGAAATTTTCCTGCAAATTTATCTGGTAGAATATCGCGATGATGACCTCCTTGGAAACCTGGACGAGTTTGCTCAGCTGTAGTCTGTCTGCTGGATACATAATTTGGCAACTGGCTGTACTCTTGTGGAGTGTAGACAACCCTGTGATCGGCTGGAATCGCGTCACCGTATTCATTCGCACGGACCGCTATCTCTGGATCTGGTGCATCTACTGCCCATCGAGCAACCCCACCACTATCAACAACTGTTTTGTCGCCAGCCGCCATAGTATCAGACTGTAATCCAGTAGGAACGGCAGGCTCCACCATCTTAGTTCCTTTAATGTTATTTTACAAATAATTGCTAACATTTTCTGTTCTATTTTCGAATGAGTTTTCTGTTGTAATTCTCATCCTTATAATTGTCAAGCGTACATACCCTTACAATGTTCAAAGAGTAGATCTCCTTAGTGTACACATTCAATACATGTATTAAATGGCTCTCAACACATATATTTATAAATCTCAACTGGTCTCTGTTTAATGTCCCATTCCAGACTGTAGTTCGATACACACAGTGAATTATACGCACTGAATCACACACATAACACATCAACACTTAACATTTACTTCTCCACAAGCTATATCAAGTAACTGCAGTACTCTCTCGACTACATTACCCAATACTAACTCTACTAACCAGGCTTCCTCCTGTTAGTTTACTAATTTGACCTCACAATAGACAAGTAATAGTTACCATAGCAACCATGCCTATAATTTCATATTAAGTAACCACAGTTCTCCTTTGACTGAATTACCCAATATATTCACTAGCTAATCAGGCTCCTTCCTGATAACTATTCACAACTAGTTTCCTCATAAGACAATACAAAGTCTAACACATATTAGTCTACACCATAGATACACAATCTCACATTCTTCTTCCTCTACTACCATTCCTGTTCCATTTGCTTTAATTTTTCCTTCAGTAACCTCTTTAGTCTTATCTTGCACTTTCGTTACCTAACATCCAATAATGTAACCTTACCAAACAAGCTGTCTATAGGAATCCTACTATGACGCTTCCACCGAAAAATATTCTGAACCATCCAATAACTTCAAAGCTAGCCTATTCTCTGCAAGCTGAAATACCACTTTTACTGCTCTGGTACACTATTATAATCAATACAATTTATTCTATACTCTACGAGTCTAGAATTTAAGTCTTAGGTATACCTAATGCAAAGAACACCATCCTTGCTTATCAAAACAAGGAATTATATTAACCATCCCACCGCTTTGCCACCAAAAATATGTCACGCGAGAGGGGGGGGGGGGGGGAGAAAGAAATGAAATGAATCCTTCTGGCTGCCACTAATACATGTGACATGGGGGAGTTGGAGACCTATAATCATACTAAATTGCTGCCACCAGTTAATCTTTGAAAGGAATTAACAAACCTTATTCAGGAGAGTTATACTACTCCAGTTCTCAATGTTATCACAACACTGTTACACTAACGAGAGTCTGACCGTTATCTGATCGTGAGGATGGTAATGTCATTGTCACTGAGCATGTTCGTTGGAACCGAGTGTTTTGAGTACCTGCTACAACACCATGATCACAGAGACTCCAACTCTCCCGTTTTCGACGGGAGATCTCCCGCCGAAAGCCCATTTTTGCAAAATCTCCCGTTCTCCCGTTTGAGATTTGATTTCTCCCGCCCTGGCTCTGTGTCTCCCGGTGGAAAGGATTTCTTACTTATTGCTATCATATGTTGAAAAAAATAAGCCTTAGATAGCACCAGAGAACATCTAGAACCCTAGGAACTTCGCGTTTCGCACACATCAACTTGGAGTCTCCCGTTTGCTAGGGGTTTTGGGCGGGAGAATCTCCAGATCAGGAGGTGCTTGGGGTTGGAGTCTCTGTGATCACGTGATCTCGAACCGCGCGAACTACTTGATTCGTACATCACATGTGAGCTAGCTACGCGTATGTGCAGAACTGTGGAGTGTGGATCACCACTGACTGTGAATGTCAAAGAATCGTGTTATTTCCTCAGTATGGTAAGTAGACTGTGATATTTGTATGCCTATTTGTGAATGATCATTTCTAGACTATGGTAAGCTATGGATTCAATTCATTCTCTATAAATTAAGGAATTTACGTACTGATACTGGTGTTCTTGTAGCTATCGTCAATCACTCACTGACACTGCACTGCACGTAGAGTCTACATCATACATTGCACTCACGTCATACAAGTTGTCCTTTGACGCAGGCTCAAGATCTAGAACAGTGTACTAACACGGAATCCACATTTCAATGCACACATGACAAACACGACCTCACTCTCTTATCACTGTACATCCATACATCTTCCTACAAACGATAGGTCTCCTAGTAGCGTTTCTACATAATTAGGTAACTATCAACTGTAGATGTTGAATTGTTATGTAGATGTAGCACGAGTTGTTCAATCGATGACTGTTCGTTTTCTCGAAGTCTACGAGGGTGGTTTGGTTTCTTGCATGTTTATAACCAACAACTAATTTCCTGTACCATACTAATCTGCACCATTCTACATCACCATTCATTCTGCCAACAACTCCTTACTACTGTAGACACACAGATATCATATCTATTAAAACTTGACTTTACAAGCACTTCACATCACATCACAAACTCAACAACTTCACATTCACGTGTGTATCGGACAAGGGAAATAAATCATTGTCTGAGAATTTGGGTAAAGTTCAACGGAACTTTAATTCCGGAGGCAATCTCAACATCCTCCAATAAACAATCATCAATAATGAATTCATTTTACACAATATACATTTTGAGATAGAGCCATGTCGAGAATATAAGAGCCATGTCAAGAATATGAGAGCCATGTCAGCGTACACCTTATAATAACTACAGGATACCTTATATTCTCTATAACCCTATCTGTTATAAGTTAAATCTTCCATACACTTCCTATACTTTCAGTCATTTTATCCCCACACCTGAAATAATAATACTAGATATTTCCCTATCAATAAAAACTACATTTATACTCTGAAGAGTTGTATTGGGTCGATGTAATTGTTCATGCTCTTAAACCGACAAACTACGCTCCACAATGATTCCAGGATCATTGGTTCTTATCTGGCGTAACTAGCTTGACTTTATGCGTTATCCTCTGTAACCCATGTTACATAAACCATCACATCCCAGCCAATAAAGTATCCAACCTAATAAAATTGTAACCCCACACATCACGTTCTGCCTTATACCAAATTCCAGATCCACGTTCCCCCTCTTCTCCGAGCAATAAAACCAAATAACCACTCCTAGCTTCTGACCCCACTCACTATGTCGGTGCGAGCCTAGCTAATAACTGGTACACCTTCAACTCCAAAATTATCTATACAGCCTCAGGAACTCATCCCCTATATAGACAATTATTCAGGCTAACAACATAAAAAGCTTTCCTCTAGGCAATCACAGTTCGTATACTAACTTGTGGCCTCGGCCCTCACTGTCTGAGCTTGTCAAGTAAGCAACAGCAAATACATAACGACAATACTTCTTATTCCTAACCCCAACCATTATTATTCCATTTTATATCATGACTCCTGACATACGGTACTCAATGACTGACCTTCATCAGACATGACATAACTTACCATTAAGCTCTACAAGCATTTTCTTGTTATTGTTTCTACTACCCTCCAAAAGAATTTTAATAACTGAACACCAACTAGAATTCTATATGAAAAACAAGAACAACTAACAACTAACTCCAACTACCTCAATCACGTAGCAACGGACAACCTCACATATTTCTGTAAGATATCATCATCAATGTATCCGTCACTGATATAATCGCTCATGACTGGAATTTCTACAATTTATACCGACACTGGAGAATATCTTCTCTAGAATTCTATCACATAACATATTAGCATTGACATATATCTGGTTGCTGCATCTGTTTATAACATATCTCTGTTTTGTGGCATAAGCAACGTACGGTGTTCACTAAATTCTCATTTACATTTCTAGTTGTTGCATAAAGCAACAGTGTGTACATTTAATAATTAGACAACAATAACATATTTGATTCATTTGTTGCATAATGCAACGGGATGTACGCTTGACCTAACGTACCAACTACGTCACTGCTGAACGCAGCACGTAAGTAACCATCATGGCTATTTAATTTGCGATCTCAGAAATGTTTGGTGTAAAGCCCTACAAAAGAAAAGAAGAGAGAATTCCCAATAAATGTATAAATGTACCAAAATACGAGACTTCTCATGACTTAATCATTTCTGTTGACTTGCTATATTTTACGTACTGTCACGTATCCACTTTGCAAAATACACAGAATAGACAACAAAATATTCCACAAATTCTATCTCTTCATCACTCAATCAAAATATTCCATGAAAGATTTAACAGAGTTTCTTGTCATAGTTCTGACTGCAAAATCAAATACTTGTTATCTTATATCTTATCTGTATAATTATATGCACTGACAATAATCCTAACAGCAAAATATATGAGGACATTTCTACTCACGTTGAAAGGGGATTCGCTAACTGTAGGGAGAAATGGGAAAACAATTCAACTGTTTAAATCTGTTTAGAGACTGTAGTCTGTTTTCTTCTTCTTTCTCTTCTAACTGTTCTACGCCTTATCTCTCGACAAGACAAATTTTCTCGTTCAGGCGACCCCTTTATATACCCTCGGGCCGATCCGAAATTACCATTGGTGCAATGTTATGTAATACGACACTCGCGAACTAATTAATATTTATGGGGAACAAATTGCGCACGCATCGTACTTGTACTGCGGGAGATTCAAATCTACCATGGGGAATCTGGTGTTGAAATAACAAAAACTAGTATTTATCCTGGAAATATCTTGCTTAATAATCATAATTGTTGTGAGAAACAACTTCAACCCATTCAATTTATTATAACACTCATGAATATGGATTTTACATTTGGCGTAACTCTCGATCGTTATACTGCGTAAATACCAGTCCCACATATGGAATTATCTGTATGGCTGTCACATGAACATCACATGAATTCTCGTCTTCTCGTGAAAGACTGTACTCTTTTCTCATCTTTAAACAACGGGCCTCTGTATAATCTATCAGTTCAAAAACTGGGGGGCGTTTCATCAACGAGTTCGTCGGGGGTTTTCACCGACGAATTTGCTATCAGCCAATCAGACGCAAGGATTTACACTGACAACTGTTAAAAGCTAATGAAATCCTTGGTCTGATTGGCTGATAGCAAATTCGTCGGTGAAAACTCCGACGAACTCGTTGATGAAACGCCCCCCAGATTGCAGTCTGTCACTCGAAATTAAGGAAAATTGGGTCACTTTTATGGGGTGAAGTACCGTCTTCGCACACCGTACATATACAATACATGGTTATGTATACACTGTACACTATGTAGTAACATTACAGGGAAAACAAGGTCACCTTGACCCTCCGTCGTACCGTGTGTGTGTGTACACTCAGATCGCACTTTATATCCCTTAATGCTTTAGAATTAAGAAATGAATCGGGGGGGGGGGGGGATTAAAAAAAATGAATTTAGTCAAAGATTGAGGGGGTTTCCTTCACATTATGTATAGGTTTTCCCATTCATTTTCAAACTTTTTTCATTCAATTTCACAAATTTTTACTTCAATATCGTCGCGGGATGTCGGGAATAGGCCAATCTTACCTATACTTTCAAATTCATCTTTCGTCCTTCATTTTCAAATAAAGTCCATTCAATTTAGTCATTTGGCATACATTTTCGTCATTTACAGTTCAAATTCGTCAGTCTCATTCGCATCACTCAAAACAGCAGGATCGATTTCGTCTTTTGTCAATCATTTTCGTTAAATTTTCATTCATATTCGTCTCATATCTCTATCCGGTGTGATTTCCCAGTCATTCATGTATTTTTTTTTCTGTAACCGTTATCATTTTACATTCAGGAGTTAACATACACACAAGTGCCCCCCCCCCCAACACACACACACACACACACACACACAAAACCGCAGATACAGACACATACACAAGCAATCCGAGTACACACTGATACAAACAGACGTACCGTCTCGCATACGAAAACACTGACAAACGATTTCTAGGCAAACATGATTAAAAACAACATTTTAAGTGTAGAATTGTAGTCTGTTTAATGTCAAAGAATGTTTAACGGTACAATTTACGAGAGAAAGTAAAATATGTCGGCTTAAAGTTGGTTCACCATCAAAATAAAGATTCGACGACATCTTGCTAATTTGAATGAAAAATTCATGAAACTGTGTGAACAAAAACGAATTTGATCTTCACATTCAGCGATCCGTCAGCGGGAGGGATGAATTTGAATGACAATAGACGATTTTGAATGCGATATATGTCTTCGAAAACGTTTAAGGAAAAACGAATTACAATGACAATTGACGAAATTGAAGTTAGGATTTGTGTTCCACGAGCTTCTCGGGACGAAATTGAATAACAAATCTTTGAAATTGAATGAAAAAAATGCGAAAATGGATGAGAAAACCTACATGTAATCTTCTACTCTCTTTTCTTTCTTTTCCATACCTCTTTATAACTGGTCCCCATGGAAGACCAGCGGCACCAGAAAAGTGCAGCTATTATGGGCTATCCAGCCGCTATCTTTCTTTAATCCTACATTCTATTCTTTTTGTATATCGATGATGTATCACACTATTCATTTGCTGTATGTATGTATGTTTCATTTTATGCATGATGTATCATTTTCCTTGTACCTTTTTATGTTGTCTTTTATATCTGTATGTATGTTTATGACGGAAATAAAACAAACAAACAAGACGGGATTATAAATGACAATGTATAATTATCGAATTTTATAACAATGTATAATTATCGTAAGGTATAAGGTTCTACAATTATTGCGCACTCTTTTCATCTTACCTAGTTTTACGCACCTTATTTTCTGTTACCGAAAATGATGTCTATAATTTTGCTTTAATCGAAAAATGAAAATAAATTAAATTCAATTTAATAAATCATAGAAGTTTAAAAATTCTTCGATATTATACATGTCTATTATGTGTGTGTGTGTGTGTGTGTATGTGTATATGTGTGTGAGAGAGTGATGTGCTCTCCCATCAAAATCTTTAATGGGTAGTTATCAAAGACAATGGAAATCAATTCTTTATGAAGAATCGATTTCCATTGTCTTTGATAACTACCCATTAAAGTGCTTAAGTAGATATCAGCTAGTCTTATGATAGGTACTTTATTGTTGTAACATGTCATGCGGACAAACAGTCGGGCTGAATAAGGTTCGGACGACGCCAGTAAGTGAAGTATAGGACAACACTTCTTTTATGTCGTCACAAACAAACAAAAATAATACATGTATAAAGCTTTATAATTACAAGTCGTAATAATTGTAAGAGTTGAAGCATCTAAAGTATAATGAATATTACGAGGAAATATTATTTGAATGCATACCTATCTTTTCTAGTTTACTACTAGCAGTTATATTAAACATAGATCTCTGTGCATGGGAAGCTGCTTGACAATCATTATCCATAACGAATGTGGACAAAACCCCGGCTACAACACTGTTTATGTTATCATTCAAGGAGTGAGACAATTCAGCAAATGTGTTAGTGTGTATTGTGTGGGGGAGGGTAACGTTGTTTGGAAAGTTAACATTACATTCGTATAGGATTGTTCATAGAAATCAAGGTTGAAACATTGTCACATATTCTGCTTAGATCATGAACATTGATAATCACAGAAAGATTGTAAAGCATACAAGACGTCACCTGATTGGACCAGACTTGTAGACCTCGGCCATCATGTCGTCTCGCCCACTTATGCTGCCGAAATCGTCCACCTTGTACAGCGTGTAGTTGGAAAGCTGGTAGCACGCACTGGGCGAACAAGTTCCGCACTGATTGAAAGTGTCACACTCTACAGCGACAAAAACACGACAAATATCGAAAATGAGAAATGAATTAGTAAATATTTTACAAATTTAAGCCTACAAGTTGGACTGTGTGTAATATACAATAAGTTGATAATACTAATATGCATAACTAACATAAAATAGTTAAGGGGAAAAAGGGGAAACTGAAAAGACATCGACGTATTATAGGGACGTAGAGTGTGATGATTATGTGAATTGGATCTATCGAAAAGAAACACAAATGTCTATAAACGACAGAGCTTCCAGGAAGTTACACAGAAAGAGATCAAGCCAGACAAAAAAAAAACCCTCCACAAATGCAGACTGGGGCATATACATTCGGATCTCACACCTGTAATTAATGAGATCTACGGAAATGCATTTCAAGTAATATCAACACCGTGACACACAATAGTAGGGGAAATTGAATGTCTGTCATCCAAGCAATCTAATGAGTCCGATTTCAATCTCGAATGGACAAGTTTTGCGTTTATGATTGATATCCATTCAGAGGTTCTTTAAAAAAAAAGTAGTGCGGATGCTTTAAGAGGCGCCACCATGATGATGATATAATGATTTCCAACTTTCATGGTTTTGAGAAGGCGACATAGTCATGAGATCCCGTCTTCTCAACTTCTCGGGTCCGAAAATGTATTAAGTCGAAATGTAAGATCTAAGTCTCGAGAAAGCTGTTTTACAGAATATATGATATGATACACATGACAGATGTTAGTTTAGTCGTTCTGGGTTTGCAATAAAGCATGTCTACTCACCAGATGGGATAGATTCTATAAAGGACACCACCCTCATCCACCAATCTTAATAAGTGGTTCTCATTTCCCATTTCCACTCATTCCGCCATTACTGGCCTGGAATGGACAATACCATTTGCCAGTGTGGAATCTAGCCTTTAACAGATACCTGGTGTTTGCAATTTGAGCAAACAGACTGAGGGTCATCACGCCAGAAGAATCAAACCACTAAGCACCAAACAATCTTCAGAGAGAGAGAGACAAACTTTGGCTTTCGCTCATTACCGAAGGTGCTAGCGACAGTACGAGGCGTTTGCAAAACCTCCTCGGATAAGTCGGGGTGGGGTTAGAAGAGGAGTACTCCTCAGGACCATTTCGACACCTCATGTGGTATGGCCTGACAACCGACTTCATCAGAACCTACCTTGGTTCTTGGCCTGGTAATTGTTGCACGTCTCGTCGGGGATGCCGTGGTCGTGGGCGTACTGGTAAACGCCCGTGTCGAAGCCGCCTTGACAGCTGCCGGCTTTTCCGCAGTCGATGACGTGCTGGACCGAGAGATAGGCAGAGGGCCAGCTTCCATTTCGTTTGATGTTGATGCGATCTGTTTTGAGGATCCGTAATGACCAATAGTCTTAGTTAATAGTGCAGTTTTTAAAACCTTGAAGATCATTAATAGTTAATCTCTCGTCTAAAGATAACAGGGAAGATGCTGATCCTACAACTGACTGTTGTTGCTGCTATTGATGACAGCTAGTGCTGTATGACAACGATGATAATGATAACAACTTTCCATACCAAAGAGGTAAGTGGTGGTTAAAGAGCTTGACAGGACTCTACAGTGCAATGTTTATTTTCTAGCATCTCAACATTTCCTCTTTTTCCCTTCCTCCTTCTAAGCCTTCAAAACTGACCCAGCTCAAGGAAATCTACGACGTCTGGTCAGTACTAGTCATGAACTTTTCCATGCAGAACGAACACAAATACACTCAGCAAAAAAAGAAAGTAAAAATTTTTTCGATTTTTTATATTTTCATAGAAGATTTTGATGAAAATCAATGTATCATATACCATATTAAAGGTAATTCAATTGGCTATCAAACTAGTAGGTTAATACAAAAAGGGAATTTTACGCTTCAGTGAACACATTCGTTTTTGTTCTCCAAAGCACAAAAGTAAAAATTGCAAAACTTGACATGTTCTCTTTCATTTGCAAATGCCCTTCACGATAACAATGACAACAAAAGACCAGTTTAACACAATGAGAAACATGAATGAAATAGCAAAAATAAGTTTTCGTTCTCTTTATGTCTTTATAACCTCCAACAAAACAAAGTGGGAAACTAAAGGGGTAAAATAAGAATTTTCCATCAACTCAAACTTCAAATAACGTAGGGAGTAATATACAAACACATGATTAAATGACCAGAATTGTTTCATTTCATTATTTTATTTTATTTTTTTTAAATTCATGAAATAGATTTAAGAACTAAGCATTATTGACAATTTTCTAATTTGAAAAAAGAAACAACTAAAATTTTCAATTGTTAATTATTGCTTCTTCTCTTATTTCATTAGAATTACGTTTTGACGGAAGATTCTTCATTTTCCTTTATTATTTTTAGCCTTCATTGATCTTTGGGGCTTTAAAGATATTATAGAGATCATAGGATCATTTTTGCAACTTAATTCATGTTTCTTTTTGCGCGAAATTTGTTGTTTGTTCTTACTGTTATATGGAAGGGCGCCTACGCATGAATGACAACTTGCTCAGTTTTGCAATTTTTACTTTTGTGCCCGGGAAGAGAAAAACAAAGGTGTTCACTCATGCGTAAAGTTTTCCATTTTGTTGACTCACCGGGTTGATAGCCAATTAAATTATCTTTAATATGGTATATAATACATTAACTTTTAGCCAAATTTTATATGAGAAATATAATCTTGAAAAAAGTGTTTACTTTCTTTGTTTGCTGAGTGTATATCGCTGGGAAATTCTGCTTAGACATCCATGATGAAACTAAAAATGAAGATGAAAAACTAGTTCGTCATACCAGAGGTTTGATTAAAAAGGGGGTTTTCAGCTATAAATGTCGCCTCTTCATTTTGCTTTGTCCGTCCTCCGTTTACCCCTTTTATTTTCGACTTCATTCTTTTCAGAAGAAAGGCCGTTCTTTCTTTATGCACCATAGTTTACATTCTCTTTAGGGAGGTGCAGATGTCTTTTCTGGGACGGAGAAGGGAGAACACACAGAAAGAACAATCTACGCTACTCGAACGACAAACTGGTCCATAGCACGAATCAACCTCCCTGGACTCCCATGCACAGGGATTGGTGTTCGATGGTTGGCTCACCTGCAATGGCGCTGGTAGATCCCATAGCCCAACAGGAGCCGCAGTACTGTGGGATATGCTGGTTCCGGGTCTGGCTCACGTAACTCTTCCCGCTCACGTTGCGCCAGTCCCAGCTAGACGGCAGGTCGCTGACCTTAACGGACTCGGCCGGACGCGGGTACGTCCTGCGAATGACGAAATTCAGACACGGTGAAATCTTCATTAACATCATTACTTCGGTACACAGACGCTCATTTTCTTTGTTCAACATGATCATCCGAATAAACTTACATAAATTAAAGTATATTCATATTTACACATACACATTTGTAAATGCATAAATGTAGATTATATAGGTATATTTTATGTGCATGTTTAACTGTAGTTTCACAAAATTTGATTTCCATTCCCCGCTACAAATGATTTGATATGGAACCACAGCGGTATGCTCATGCATCGAGCACCTTTGATTTATTTCCCGAATATATACTGTTACTTATCAGTGCCGCCATTCAATGGCACCAGAATATCTCAGTAAGTTCTTGGTCAGGTACGCTCCCTCTCGTAATTTAAGATCAACTCAGAAAAATTTCCTCCAATGTCTTATTATCACAACAAAGTTTTATGGTGAGCGATCTTTTGCCCATGCTGCTCCCACACTGTGGAACGCTGTTCCGTGTTATATAAAAAAAGCTCCCACAGTGTTAAAGTTTAAAACTGCTCTCAAGACATTTCTGTTCAAAAAGTATTATGAATGAGTTTGGTTATGCATTTATGGTACACATATTGTACACTGCATTTCTTCTTTCTACTTTCATCCCTCTCCTTTAAAGCGCATAGATACACCACGGTAGTGATATGCGCTATATAAGCACTGTGTTATATATATATATGTATGCATGATTTACTTGTGGGTGCTTGCGCGTGTGTGTGTGTGTGTGTGTGTGTGCGTGCGTGTATGTCTGTGTATATGTATACGAATGTTATTGAACACGTTCCTGATTTTTCTCGTTCAGATCAATCATTAACTGCAGTAATACATCTCGTGAACATTTTTTTTAGGTGCAGGAAAATATAATACACACATTTTTGGAATAAACCGTGACTCGAGCTATCATAAACATAATTGATTATAAGTATGATGTAATCCATACTTGACGGTGTTAAATGATTTACATAAAGCCTTGTTTCACTTTCAGCTCATACTGGCTATTCAACACTTCCTGATACAATACCAGAATCTAAATGGCAGCATGCAATAATTACATTTGTCTCATAATAGTGTAACACTTGAATTTCAGTAATCATGTCTATATATATATCAGACGCGTTTATTGTGTAGCGAGAGGGAATGTGTGGAGGTCAGCTTGGCAAGGTAATGTGTAGAGAAGACCGACACATCTGCCTTGTAAAGGTTGCATGACGGGGCGGATATTAAGATGTTCATCGGCCCGATCACGTGACACAGTCGTACACAAGTGTCACCTTAATCCGCGGGAATGGTGTAATCAAGTCCAGATGGCCCAAACTTGGATCTACCTCATCAGCGTGTTCATATTATATATACTCTCCCTTCGTCATCGCTTGCCTGCTCCTACGATGATTATGATCATTCGGGGAAGCGAAATTTCATTACATTTTGAGCGATGGGGAAGTACTTTGAAGGCGACAAAATGGCTGCAATCGCGCAAGAAAATAAGAAAACAAAAGAAATGAAATTTGCTGGATGTGGCATTTGTGATCGCGCTATATCTGTCGATTTCCCCCCCCCCCCCTCTCTTTCTCTCTCTCTCTCTCTCTCTCTCTCTCACATGTCGGTATTCTGTTACAAATCCACTCCCAGTTTTCCTCACATTCTTTACATTCTGTACGAAGCATTATCAATTCTCCTTTCTCCAAGGTGCTTATTGTATATCACGATGTCAGTCAATTTGTTTAATAACTTGATAACAATTCACGAAGAACACATATGAAACTTTCATTCTCATACTAAAAGATCACGTTTTAATCATTGAGTTTTATAATGCTATGTTATTCCCGAGTCATGATACACTAGACGAAGACCGAACTGATTTTTGTTTTGGGTTTTTTTTTTGTTTTGTTTTGTTTTTTACTATTCTGTGTACGACAAAGATGTTTGACTTTAATTGCCGCGTTGATTGGGTAACTGATCGAGATTATAAAGTCTCAGTGATTATTTGCAAGTACGAAACACAAGCCATCTCCTCGTAGAAAATAATTTATGTGCTCGAAGAGTTAATGAATCCTTTACTCCTACCAATGGCGCTCTCTTTATTGGAGATATGCCCTTGTCTCTGTTCTAAATGGTGACTGACACTTTGATCATTCAAGCAAACAAGCAAAATGGGATTATGAAGGCATATTCTAAGTTTAGATCGCTGAACCGTCGGCAGTTTGAGCTCAACAAATTTGTTGTATATCACTTTGATACTAGATTTAATATCCAATCAGAATTTCATGATACAGCAAAAACGAACCAGACAAACATGCAATCCTCACCTTACTGGCTTCACAGCCCGCGCTTTCTCGGGAAAGAAGCATGCTGGGCCCTTGGCGTAGCAGACGGTCAGGAGGCACAGAAGACTGACAGCGATTAGCAACTTTGAAGACCTCATCTTGAAATGATCGGTCCGTCGATCGGCTGACAAGACACTCTTGCAAAGTGATTGTAATCGACAGCTCAGACAACGATGCTTTGATGTATCATCAACTGTGTTTGAAAGGAGAAATGTAAAAGCCGCAGCCGCTTCCTCAAACTCTTATAATGTCGCGAAGCAGCTTTCTTCGAAGCTGGCTCTCTCGACCCACTTCACACGAAGTCACGAGGTTATTGGCTAGCACTGAAGCTCAGCTATGGGGTTGTGTTTTCAGAGGTATACCCGGTATCATGTGACCAATGACAACACTGATGAGTCTTCCTTATATATACACACAGCGCGTTACTATTCTGGTTATGATGATGATCACGTGGTCAAAGTCCAGCAAGGTCAAGTTTAAGTATAAACTAACAAAACAATAGCAGGAAGTGATATGATTTTTCTCTATTTAAAACCATGCACCTTTCCATTTCCTTCTTGTCATTACGATTGAGTCAAATCATTATGTGTATAAATAGATAGACCTACATATCATTTTTAACGTTTGAGCATACGTGAGGTCTGTTTTCTCCTAAAAGCGCTAATCATGCTTTCGGACTGATAAGCACGAGACCACCTTTCATTCATTCATTTATTTCCACCTCAAAGCGTAACGAAATTTACAAAATTCAGAATACAGGTCTTGAATGGTGGGATCATAAAAAGTACACAGGAGGCTTTTTGGAAAAAAAAAATCCCTTACAAATAACAATCATTATTACATTTCAACAGGGGCAATCATCAAGGACAATCATCTTTGATTGAAATAAGCCATTATATCTATAATCTATAAACTGATCTATTAGTCTATCGATGTGATAGTTCTTGTTATGTCAATTCAGTTGTGTATGTGGATTTGTGTGTGTGTGTGTGTGTGTGTGTGTGTGTGTGTGTGTGTGTGAGTGTGTGTGTGTTATGTGTAATCGTTTGTTTTTGTTTTTGTTTTCGCCTGTTTGGTTTGTACCGTTTTTGGTTTGTTCGTTTGTTGATGTTTTTTTTTTTTTTTTTCACCCGCGAGCTAACCGTAGTCGGGCTTGACATGTATCCTGCAAGTCTACAGGAGGGTTGCTGTTACTTTGTTGATGTAGAAAGTGCAGACCCGACGTCTGGAACATCTTACCCGATCAAGTAAAGCAACTTACATTGCTTTTCTTGTTTTTAAATTTATAGTAAAGAAAAAAAAAAGGACGGGGGAGGTACTTGTTGTTAAAATTTTGTACCCAACAAAAACTAGTGTACTCGTTGTTTGTTTGTTTGTTTGTTTGTTTGTTTGTTTGTTTGTTTGTTTGTTTGTTTGTTTGTTCGTTTGTTTGTTTGTTTGTTTGTTGGTTGGTTGGTTGTTGTTGTTGTTGTTCTTTTGTCCAAATTTGGTCACTCCTGAACTATAATAGAAATTGTATCTGATTCGGCACATCCTCTTTCTTTTTCAATCATGAACATAATGAATCAACATTATGATAATCACGATAACATTTAAAGAATTTGAACGAACAAAAAGAATTCAAAGAAGGCAGTCGTACTCTTGTTTCCAGTTTGAGAGATAAAAAGAATGAAAAAAAAAAAGATTCTGCCATCAGCAGGTGCTTGATAGTGACGGCAGATTCAGGAAAAAAGACCAAAAGATACATACACAGGAATTAGCAGTTTGTCACTGACAATTGTTTTGTGCTAACTTAATGGAATCAACAATGGAAGCGAGCGGGGAAGGAAAAAAAAAGCAACGTGAGAGCATAAAAGTGCGGGATTAGGTGATATGTGTTTTAAGGAGAATATATTGCACTATAGTAGACACATGCATTAACGTGTTGTGCGCATGTGTGAGTGTGCGTGTGTAAGAAAAAAAGAGAGATTTTTCGGTATATATTACAGTAATGTCTTAATTCTTATGATTGGGGAATTGGAACAACGAAAGAAAGATTAAAGAAAGTGTAAAATTAAAAGGAGGAATAGAAGGCGCAATGATGCTTGATAATAGTATACTTGTACTTTTCCAAATGATTCCACAAGCATACACTCCAAAATTATCACGATTTACGTTTTTCCAATAAGATCAATCTTTATCATTTTTAATTATTGACTTCCTAGTATGTTATTGATGTGTGACATTTTTATCTCTGACACTCTGTCACTTTCACTTTTGACATTTGTACCCCTGACAATTTTGCCTTTGGCATCCTTACCTCTGACATTCTACTTCTGGCGTCTTTACCTCTGACAATTTTACCCCTTCTGATGTTTTTACCTCTGACATCTTTACCTCTGAGATATTACCTCGGGCATTTTTACCCCTGAAATCTTTGTCTCTGACATTCTTTACCCCTGACATTTATGACATTATGTATGACGACAGAAATTGGTATGTATGGTTTGAAGCACTAAACACTGCCATTTCTGTTGCAATTCAAAATTAATTCGTATTTCCTGCTTCACTCTTGCTGTCACGTCTGGAGGAACCTATGAAACTGAAAGCCAGGGATAAAAGTATTACTTTCATGTAAGTGAGATTAATGATGCTTGCCATTTTTTTTTTTATCCGACATAACTTCATCCAGAGAAGTAATATCACCCATTGTAATCATCCCCTGAAATCGATCTTCACGATACTTTCATATTCCCCAACATTTATTTTCTAAGTGTCTTTATAGTATTAATGACATGTAAGTACCGATTAATCATAGAATCAATAGTGAAACCAAATGAGTACACAATTGAGAACCTAATTAAGCAATGAACGCTGTTGCGGATCCAGGGGAGCGCACCGGGCGCACCCCTGCTATTTTTTTTTTTTTTGGTCAAAACAAAAGAAATAAAAAGAACTACGCCCCCTTTAATTCTGCAAAGGCGCCCCCTCTTTACGGAATTCCTGGATCCGCCCCTGGAATGGGTGATTGATAGAAGGAATACAATGAAGAGATTCAGTTACAGTAAGATATATACGTTACAAGAACATATAGAAACTCGTGAAATGTCTTTCTTTGTATAGGTGCAACAATCGAAGCAAAGAATCAGTGAAGCAGACACGGTACGTGTCAAAAACAAAAAATAATAAACCGCCTGTCTCAGAATCAGTGTAAGACAAATCGTCTAGAATGCAATACGATTTGTACCTGTATGAAAGAGTAATAGATCACGTGATTATGACATCACTTATTAACCCTCCTCAATGACTCGGGGCTCTCGAAAAGTAGCGATATCAAACATGTTCACAGTTTGTAGAAAGATAAAGTGTACGAGTATTTATAAATCAGTTAATATAAAAATGTATGATTCGATTTGTTTTGGCGCATAAGGGAGAACACGGAATATAATCTACATAATATACTCTTAATTACAGAAATAAAGTAACACACTGTACTCATGACAAATAATAATTGCACTTTGGGGGAATATCAGGCTACCATCGAATCCCTGTCGAAATTAGCATCAACCGCATATGCATCTCCAAGATAGACAAGTTTTTGTTTCTTTTTGGATATGTCCATGAAACAACGTCTAGCCATGCCAGATGAATTGAAGAGTGCTTCTTATTATATATTTTCCCTTCGATTAGCCCCGACGCCATTATTCCAATTGAGCATCTATGTGAATCGGAGTCTACAGTAAGGTTTGAAGTGAATTGAATTAAATATTTCATTGACCACACATAAAACTGTGGAAACCATGTATTTTCCGTGAACGAATCCATGGTTCTAACCCTTACATAGTCATCTCTCCGACAAAGCAACCATGTTACATGTTGGATACCGGACTGCAGTCACAGCTTTAAACACTCTTCGTGGAAATTTAAACAGCACCATCTGCGGCGAGAGTAATACAGTCTCCTCGTCATCCAAATTCGGTTGATAATGCTCTTTCCAAATTTCTTTTCTTGTCTTTTCTTGTGCTGTAGCTGGTAATAAATCATAACTTTTATCGTTTTATGGATGAGCCACAAATGTTTATGGTGGCAAGTCCTAACAGCACACTCTTGTCATAGTTTTCATACTTAGTTATTTTTTGTGATTATATTTTGATTTTGCCAATCTAATATTTCGTAAGAATCATAAAATTTGGCATCGAACAAATAAAAACATATAACAATTAATGATCGAATAAAAAAAAGACACGGATTTAGATGTGTATGTTTTGTTATTGTTGTTGTTGTTGTTTTGTTTTGTTTTTGTTTTTTGATTAGTACGTGAGGTGGTGTGTCAATCAGTAAGACTAATCAGTTTGAAATCATCCGGCCGACCAAAAACGCGATATTTCTCAACAGGAGCCCTCTACGGTACCCAGACCCAAAACCCCAAACACACATAATCAGGAAATGGATAGAGTGAATGCAGCGAATATAGCTGCATGAAGTTTCATCGTTGGATGAGGAGACTGCTATACCTCCATGATGTCCGGTATGAACAAGGATATAAAGAAACTATAAAGGGAATTTCACAACATTTCATTTCATTTTATTTCATTTTGTTTAGTAGACATGCAATGTAGTCTTTGTGATGTCAGTTATTTTCTAAACAGTAATATTTCTGTAGTAAAATACTTTTGGCATCGATTAAAAACAAATGAAAGATGTGAAATAGATTATCATTGAATTGTATTGTATCGAAATTGATTGAATTGAATTGATATACACGTAGGGCCTAATGATAATAATTAAAACATAATATTTTGTTTATAGCTTGAGGTGGTCATTGGTTCTAGAAAAAAAGACAAACAAACAAGAAAACGTTCTTTATCACCTTACTCTAAGTATGGCTACATGGGGGGGGGGGGGGGGCTCTAGCTTCAACTCGTCTTTTTTAGAGGTATCCGACTCCACAGTATTGGGGCTGTAACTCCAATGTCCAAGATTCAAGTACGCACACACGCACGCACGCACGCACGCACGCACGCACATGATAACCAGCGTACGGTGAGATAGAAATATGTTTCTGTGAGATGAAGATATCTTTATCTCCAGTGATCTCTTCCCTTTCTGTCCTTTAAAATAGAATGTATTTCTAAAGGCACCATCAGCTAATATTTTTTGTTGAATCATTCTCTATAAGCATAGATCCTAATGGAGCCAGGGGAAGGTTATGCGACATAAATTCTCAGTCAGATAGATTATTACCATACTTTCGCTTTTTACTTCCCTGCAAGACTCTCTTTACAAAGAGTCATTTCGTCTTCTGTTAATTTGAAGACTAACCATTCGAGTGACCATTTCTTCTCGCGTTATTAAGATGGCGACTTTTGCACGATGATCATTGTCACCACCAAGAGTAGGGCCTACTCTAAAAAGTCACGTTTAGGAAGGTTTTTGGCTCTCTTTGTCCCTAGATCAATCTCTCTATCTTTTTGTCTCGGCTTGGTTCTCTTTCTTAATATCCCTGTCTCTTAATCCATCCAACCATAATACGGCGAAACAAAAATAAAAGCAATCAAATTATAGAGAAGATCAATCAAGACATTCTTTCTTTCTCGCTCCTTTCTTTCAAACACACGTACACGCGTACACACACACACACACACACACACACACATATATATATATATAATATATATATATATATATATATATATCGTCGGTGAAAACATGAACCGACGTTTCCGACCCACAAGCGCGCAAATGTGAATCGGAGAAAAACGCGTTTGAAAATATGGACTTTTTCAACGGATGAAATCACGCAGTTATCGACTGTTAATCTAGACAAACGTTACACCACAAGAACGCCCAAGACCTGTTCTTTCTAACCATTGTACATTTATAACATGATTATCTGCATGCAGTGAGTATTGACGTGGGGAAAATTAGGTTGAAATTTCGGACAGTGCTTTTCTTCCCGTTACAGCGCGCGAGGAGGTTTGCGTCGGTTCATGCCATCAAGTCTATTGCGCGTCTGGTTGTAAACAGACGTATACGCTTAGATACGTCGCTTCATCCGCGCACAGTAGGTGAACGCGTAGCGCAAGCACCGTCTCATATGGGTATGCTTACACAGGCGCTCAATATGGGTCAACGAACTTTTCTGCAGACTCGAATGCACACGTTGGTTGGGTTTTTGCGTATTACAATATTTACTGTTTTCTAACTGAAAAATTCAACATGTTTGTGATTTGAATGTACGGTGTATATACCTATGACTTTTCATATTTTATTACAGTTCACTTATTAGTGCCAAACATATTACACTAAGAATTTGACAGATTGCTCTGGCAAGCGAATGTAAATAGTGACATCGCTAAATGAAGCAAACGATTACTTTTACTTTTTATATGCAATATTGATCTTTATTTTTAAAGTGCTTATGTGAGGTGACTTGTACCAGTGTGTACTGGAATTTTGTCAACATTGTAAAGAAAATTATGCATCTCTTATTTCTTGCTGCTATCAACCTTGTAAAGTAGTGCCAAATTACGCCAATTTCGGGATTTTACATCGCCGGTGCCAAGCTCCCCCCCCCCCCCCCCCCCTAAAAAAAAATAATAATAAAAAATGATAATGATAATGAAATAAAAAAGGAGACACTTTATTCTTTTGTTGCCATTTCCGTGTTACATCAACTAACATGCAAAAAAAAAAAATAATAGTAATAATCAAAAGGCCTTCAGCGGAGAAAAAAAAAGACTTATCACGCTCATACTTTGAGTTTCATCTTTTTTCTAGTTCCACTACCGTGGTAAAAAGAAAAAGAAAAAAAAAGAAGAAAAAAAGTAGGGGCATAGTTGTGACACCCTATGTACATGTATTCCTATGCATCGTCCAAATAAAAAAATAATAATAATGATAAAAGTGGAGTGGCATTTTTTTTTCTTAAAGAACAATTAGAAAATTTCCTAAAATTAGAAAAAACAAAACACGTATAATACTTACAAGTTATGGTGAGCATTCAGTTGCCACACCATTTACTTCATCTTTTAAGTGATCTCTTGTACGTTATCACTGCTAACAGTATGGAAAAATTGATAGAGACAACATAAAAGCAAACTCACTTTTTTTTACATTCAAAATCAATTCACATTAAACATGTATAGTGGTCAAGATATTTACTTGATCTCATCTTTAAAACAAGATGGTGTCTCTGACAAATCAAGATTTACAACCAGTTTGCAATACTGAAACTGTCTTATTGTTTATCTAGCAATCTGGATATTAGTGAATTAAAATGAGAATAAAATCTCCACATGACAACATGTGCGCTCATCCATCACACACATCTTTACACATGAAACACTGTACAATTTTTGTCTATTTTTTTTTTTATGAACACTTTTATTAACAGTAGCCGGTAGATACTAATACAAAGTTGTATACATAGTACAAATTGTGTGTCAACAATATTACTTAGGACTTACTATCATCAGAAAATACAATACAGAAACATGACTGACCTTCAATTGTAATTAAAATATAAGTGGGTAGATGAAGTACATGTATGAACAGAATTTCGTTAGAGGACACTACTATGAGCTTACAGCACAAATACATGACAAATTAATTTGTACAAACAAGAGTGATGATATAACGTGATTATGTTCCTAATCTAAAAACATTACCATTAACATGGGATAGCAATAGTGTGAGCAGCATGTATCTACTGTTACAGTAGCTAAAACGAATACAGTAGCAAAGAGTATGACAAGCAGAGTAGAAAAATGGAGAAAATCACAACTGCATTTAAAATAAGAAAAATGTGCGATAAATCTGTCAAGCAGTAGAAATCCAGCAAATGCAGCATCATTGCATTGCAAAAGCAAGTCTTAGCCACAGTACAACAGCATGTCACAACAAAAGCATGCAGTAGAGTCAAATAGAAGTGTCCATTTCAGCATGTGGTATCATGGCATATTTTGACTAAAAAAATAAAAAGGCAAATGCCAAGCAACATCTCACCTGCATGCTGCAGTTTGTGAGTTGAGTACATTTCAGCATAAGTTTATGGACCTTTGACCTTTAATGAGTTGACGATGATGACAACAACTACAGTGACACCTATGTCTTGCTTCCGCTGCGCAGGCAAGACAAAAACAACAACAACCACCACCACTTCTGGGCCCCATTGCATAAAAGTTACTATTATGGTAACTTTGCCATCCAGTGGAAACTCCCATGGAATTCTTGATTTTGATTGGCTGTTGAGCATTGTTGCCATGGTAGTTACCATTGGATGGCAAAGTTACCACAATAGTAACTTTTATGCAACGGGCCCCTGGTAATTAGTACATTCATGTCCAGGGAGCAAAAACACACTAGCTTCCCTTCCAGAATGAATTTTATAACACACAAATCTTTCAAGAGAACATAATGCACTCAACTGAAATCCACCAGTGGAATGTATTCCTTGATGGCCACAGAGTCACAAGAAATGAATTACTAAAGCTTCTAATTCCTACATGGATTTCTTAGAAATTTTTACAGTACTGAGCTGCAATGCATTTTACGTGTGTTCTTAGCCTTACTAGTATTTGGCTGTGTGCATGTTGGGAATAGGGAAATTTCACACACACAAAAAAATGAATAAAAAAAAACATGACGAGCCACAATAAGTTCAACAAGGCAAGGGTAGGGAAAGGAAAAGAAAGCAAGAATGTTGGGTTATATTGTATCTTAGCAACATTGACATTTGTACAATAGCACAGCCGTCAACATGAACCAATCAAAACAACACTGTACCAAATTCTAGGTAGAAATCCACTTGTACACTTTCAATTACAACGTACATTTCCTATTTAAAACAACATTATGATATTTACAGTAAAGGAGAAGCAGAATTATGTTTCCAGGCTCAACACTACTAATTAAAGAAAATTCTGGAAAGCTGGCAGCTATGCAGCAAATGAGAAATTAAAAGCATGGATGAAATTTTGGGGAAAAAAGTCAGGTGTGTTATGCTGAAATGGTAAATTGACAGGCATGGAATAGATGAAGATGAGAATCATTAAAGACAACTCAAGGGCTGGTTTGATATTCTCAACTTATTTTTTGGTTTCTGAGATTTATGGCAGATAAACAAAATGCTTATGCTGTGAGGGAAATACAAAATACAAAAATTTGAATGAAGAATAAGGCTAATAAAAATGTCACTGCATTGATCATAAGAATATTGACATGGATTCATGATGAGTGCATTCTTGTGAATTTGCCAATTAAGCCCTGCTGTTCACATCTGCTACACATCATATCTTGGCAATGTCATATTTGTCCATTCTCACTATAATTGCAATTGACCTATAACATGAAAAAAAAAAGTGAATGCAGGAACAGATGACACCTGACAATGTGGTATCCTTGGGTAGAGTGGTACCCTTGCAGTTCCTTTGGAGGGACAATTAAACTGTACAGCCACTTTATTAACATGGGGAGCAGTGATCAAAAAGAAATGCTCATTTTTTTTTGCTATTATCGCACATGTATGGTTTATTTGTGTCACGAAACCCCTTAGCAACAAAAGTTTTGCAACAAAACCACAAACAGGAGATAGTACTAATTTTCTCATTAAACTGCCACAGTGACGGTTTATTCTAGAAACGGTTTTTATTCAACTATTGTTAACTGTTTGTTTATCTTACAATACCCTGTACTTAACACTGATTGAATAGAGATTAATATTTTCATTCAACTCATAGTTAGAAACTACTTTGAGGCACGACAACAGTTTGTTTTCTTCATCTGCAAATGTTAGCAAGGTGTTTTAAGTGTTGCTGTAAGTGCCATTGAAGAGGTGCTCTGCACTTGAAAAAACAGTACCTGGGTGGATACCAAGTGGTACTGTTCCTGCCATTGAAGGGGTGCTCTGCCCTTGCAGACCAGTGCCGTGGTGGGGACCAAGTGGTGCTGTAGCTGCCATTGAAGGGGTTCTCTCCACATGAAGACCAGTACCTTGAGTGGGACAATCAAAGTCACTTTTTAACATTGGGCGCAGTGATTAAAAATATGCTAAAATCATCACATTTGATGCACATGTATGCTTCAGTTGCATTGCAAAACACCCTAGCATTTAAATAGTTTGCAAGATTGTCCCAGTGATGGTTTATTCTAGTAACAATTTTGATAAAACTATGGTCCACATTTTTTACATTTTACAATACCCAATACTTACCATGAAATAAATACAGATAAACATTTAATGTTCATGATTTTCATCCCTAGCTCACATTTAAGAATTCTTTTGAAGCACTAAACCATTTTTTTTTTCTTATCTGCAGTTGTTGCCATAGAATCTGGGTGGATACCTTTTGTGGTACTATTCCTGAAATTGAAGGGGTGCTCTGCCCTTGTAGACTAGTGCCATAGTAGAAATTACATGATGATGCTGTTGCTGTCATTGAAGGGGTGCTCTGCCTTTGAAGACTAATTGCTTGGGAACAAGTGGCATTGTCACTGCCAGTGGAGGGGTGCTGTGCCCTTGCAGAGTACCATGGTAGGGAGCAAGTGGCACTGTTCCTGCCATTGACGGGGTGCTGTGCCCTTGCAGACAAGTATCATGGTGGGGACCAAGTGTTGGTATTGAAGGAGCACTGTGGTCTTGAAAACCAGTGCCATGGCAGTTGCCGATTGGTGCTGTTGTTGCCTCTGACTGGCTGCTCTGCCCCTGGTCTGTTCGGCTTGCACAAGCTGTACAAATAGTATAATCCCATGCAGAAGAGCCTGAATGTTATACATGTACATGTAATTTATGATGTACGTGGATAACAATATCAAGAAAATATAAAGGGATTACTACAAAAAAATCATTTAAAAAATGAAAATAACACATTCCATCAACTTGACTGACATATGTTATGGGTAGCAATTATTCCCCCTGCTTTCTAAAAGTGGTTAGTCAAGTGGTCTTTCATTTTGATAGAAAAGTTGATTTTTGGCTCTAAGGCCCAAATTCACTAAGGTGGTTTAAATTTAGACCATGGTACAAAATAAGCGTAAAATGGGTGTACCTTTGACAAGTGCCGATCAACGAACGATTGTTAATGTTATTGAGCATCTGCCAGTGTATGCAAGCTGTCACATGCATTTACGCAGAGGGAATTGCATAAACCATGGTCTAAATTTAAACCACCTTCGTGAATTCATGCCTAAGAGTACAAGTTTTGTAATAATCTATATCCATTTATGTAAGTATACTGACACTAGAACAGCTCAAGATATCTAAAGATAAATACCTAACATCATCATCAAGATAAAACTCATTACTAAATCAAATTCTGATCGCTGATATTTGCTTCCTACATAAATTATTTGACTGTATGAACTACAAGGACACTGAAGTTGTAATCTACATATTTCTTATTCAAATGGACCTCTGTATTAAAAAAAATGTATGATCTTGAATGCAAACAAGTTAAATGACAATACCCTGATTGATTTTAAGGTCCAACCAGACCATCTATCTTTTCATACAACTTGATAACTCTAGAATCTGAACAATCTCAAGTCATGGTGAGTGGTTTTTTGCAATAACCACTCACCATGACTAGAGATACATTTCTTTTACACGCACTATTCTCTCTCTCTCTCTCTCTCTCTCCCGCTCTTGTTAGTATAGTAATGCACACACCAGATATCAGCTTCGCAAAAATCACTCTACCATAGACTTTGCACGTTTTCAAATGCCTCCATCAGATTTCCACGTGACAGCGAACAGCATTTCTTTGTATTGCTTGTTGAGGCAAGGTCCCAAGAAGAGCCATTTCAGTTCTAAAATCTGATTAATATGAGTGGATTTTTTTTTTTTTTTTTTGGGGGGGGGGGGGGCTTGGACTTGGAGGAAAAAAAACCAAAAAACAACATAGCCATAACATAGGCGTAGTACAAGTACTAGGCTCCTACCAACCTAGTAGAACTACTGCTACTACTACTATAGCCTAGGCTAGGCTGGACAGTGTTTTGATATCTAGAGTAGACGCCTATATCCTACATTGATACAAATAGAAAGTACAATTAAAATAATTGTATGTGTCTTTTGTAGATATCTACATGAACGGAAAATTTCTCTAACGCAATTAATAGGGGAGTTTTAGGGAATTCTGAAGCGAAAATAAGTTTTTAGTGAGAGGTGTTCAGATACAGAATCTTTTAGATAAAGGTTACAATGAACACAAAGAATTAAACTCGTGCTGATTGTTCTTACACGGTTACTAATGAATGGGACTACAATAATTGAGACGGCAACTAGGTTACATAAAACTATGAAAATTACAAACTTAGTTATATTTCCACGACATAGGCCTCCAAAAACAAATGTGAATGTGAAATAGGCTGTGATATACACCTCATAAGTGAATTTTAACAGAAATGTATTCTTCTTTACCTGTTTGTCATCTTGATCACTGACAATACGCCACTTCATCCATTCACTGAGGATTCGATGAAGAGCAGAAGACCGGCGTTTCACCCCGAAGTTACAACGTGCGATCCTATGCGATGCGTCGGTTCATTCACTCACATGCAAAATACGCGCTAGTTCATGAACAGACGCATGCGGATGCGTCACTTCATGCAGTCAGTGCGACAACAGCAGTGACAAAATAATGTACGGCGTGTGCGTAAATCATAGCTTTGGGCTGTAATTTGAAGTCCACAACTTGCTACGATGATAGATGCAAGTGAGAACAGTGGAATAAGGCAAAAATCTAATTTTCGATAAAATTGAAAAAATTTCTCAGATACGTCGGTTCATCTTTTCACCGACGATATATACAAGATACATAAAATGCTTCCATGACTTTCCTCTCGAAATTATTTGTCTTTTTTCATGATGATGAAATACGCCGACAGGTTGTTGTTCGTTATCATTCTTATGCTATCCCACATGAACCTGACCAAAAAACAGAGTTATCGTTTATTTGCGCTGTAATACGCCCTCGATCGTAATGCCACACAAACCGCTCACATGCAACCCAGCGGGCACAAAATTCTCCTACCGCCCAGTCGAAAATGGTATCGCCTAAGGCACGGCGTGTGCCGAGAGAGCAGCTCTGCGCGCGTACTTCCGCACGACGCGCTGTGTGGACTAAAGAGCACGACGCTATTCGTTGATTAACCCGCGTTGGAAGAACTTTGGTTCGGTCATCACATAAAAGTGAACGCTGAACCAAATTAAATCCAAAGTGGGATTCATCCTCTGCGGAAGAAAACATCTTCAGAACTCGACGTTTCATTTGGACAAGAAACCGCAACCAGAAATGAGCGCCAGTTGATTGAAATTATTGAATTGCCAAGGCACTGCAGAAAAGAAGCTAAAACCAGAGGTTGACGAAGAGCCATGTCCTTTCGTTATACTCTACGTCATTGATGGACTCGTGTGGCCATCTTGATTGTGCTTTATTTCGTTTGCTCAATCGCTTATCTAATTTTGCAGCATACGGTACAACTACCATTAGTTCCACTTCGAAGCCACACGATAATGACGCAAAACCTTTGTGATAACTTTAGACTCCTGTAAAAAAAAAATACAGGGGCAAGTAAAAAAAAAAAAACAACAACAACAACAACAAACAAACCCAAATGATATAGCAAAGTGAACAGTTCCACGGGCAAGCTCTGATTCGGCAGTGGATAATGAGAATATTTCATGAATCTTTCTCCTATGCTTTTTTTTTTTCATTCAAATTAATCAAACCATAGAGTAGAAGCTCATCTGTTTTTGGTCCTTTATCTGAACATGGTGTCATGAAGGCTGTGGTATATAGCTAAAGATTCCGGTGGTAAATAGAGTGTATTGAGAGATAAAGTTTTACACCAATATCAGTGTTTATGTTTTTTTGAGATAGCCTACCACTATCGTTACCTCCTGGATTGCCAGTTATCCATAAAATAATGATAATGATAATAATAATCATGATGATAATAGTAATAGTGATAATAATAATAATGATAATGATAATAATAATAATAATAATAATAATAATGATAATAATAATAATAATAATGACAATAATGATAACAATAATAATGATAATAATAATTAACAATTATTATTAACAATAATTACATAAACAATTACAATTACAATTAGCCTCAACAATTACATAAACAACAGTGAGGAAAAACTCCTTCGAGCCGTTCTGGTTGAAAGTGGAAATAATGTAAACGCCATTGATCCACTTACTTTCAAAAGCCAGAAACGAACAGAAAGATCTGCAAAGTGGAGAGAAAAGCAGCTGCACGGGCAGTTTTGCAGAGAGACGGAGAACATCAGCAGTAATGACACATGGTTATGGCTGAAGAAAGGAGAACTGAAGAAGGAGACAGAAGGACTGATCATCGCTGCCCAAGAGCAAGCACTGTCAACCAATGCTCTGAAAGCCAAGATACAGAAGAGAGATGTGGATGCCACATGCAGGATATGCCGAGAAAGAGACGAGACAGTGCAACATATCGTATGTGGCTGTAGTAAATTGGCGCAAAAGGAGTACAAAAGACGACATGACAAACTGGCACAAGTCCTTCACTGGGAGCTTTGCAGAAAACATGAAATACCATGTGAGAGCAAATGGTATATGCACGAACCACAGAAAGTTTCTGAAAATCCTGTGGGATTTCGATGTTCAAACTGACAATGTCATCCAGCACAGGCGCCCGGATATCATCGTCGTAGAAAGGGCTCGACAGATGTGCACAATCGTCGATGTCGCGGTACCGGGAGACAGCAGAGTAGCCGAGAAGGAGAAGGAAAAGATAGAGAAGTACCAAGACCTTGCCAGAGAGCTTCGCCGCCTGTGGAATATGAGAACGAAGGTGATCCCTATTGTCGTTGGAGCACTCGGAACATCGCCAAAGCAGCTGCGACGGCACTTGGACGATGTTGGTGTGCCAAATCGAGTGCAAACGCTCCAAAAAGCAGCATTGCTGGGGACGGCACGAATCCTGAGAAAAGTACTGGAAGTCTAAGGTTCCAGGATGGAACTTGACGTGATATTAATCTCCAAGAGATATCTTGTGAAGATAGAGATAACAATAATAATAATAATAATGTAGTTTTCGTTATTAAGAATACCTTCTTCAGTGTTGCTACTGCTCTATCACAAACCACGTAATGTGACGTCACAACTTACCAAATTCCTTTTTTCACGCATCATGGCTCTTTGGGAATGGAAATATCATTGCCGAAGTTTGTTTGGTTGTTTGTTTGTTTGTTTCATTTTCATCTGAGAAGATGGCTGGATAGCCCATATTCAGGTGCAATAGATGATATCTTCCATGGGGTCCAATTGGATGTGAGGCGGGACCACTTCCCCGGGTTGAATACCCTTCTCTTTGCGATGAATAAATGAAGCGGGGTCTTTTACTTGGATGAGTTGTGACTCTCTCGCAAACGGGACCTCCATTTTTATGTCCTATCCGAGGGACATAGTACTTTGACTTTTATTATAGAGGGGATGGTATGATTACACACAACATTCCTCAGTGGGACCCGGAGATCGAACCGGGGTCCTTCGGATCGTGAGGCAGATGCGCTACCGACAGAGCTTACACACCTCCCAAAAGTAAAACCAAAAGAATTGGAACGTGTATGGGGAAAAAAGAGGTATAGAAATTGATACAACTGGCCGAGTATAGTTTTGTGCTGAGACGACATTTTCAGTGAGAAACTTCTCGATCTTGTTTGAATGGATTGGCACGGGCTTGTGGAGGAAAGTCAACATCTTGCTCTTAATGTTGTCCTTAAAGAAGTTTCCTATACGAATGTCATTCGTCTTCTTTAAGATAATATGAAAAAAATACGAATCAGTAGCATATTCTAATTTCTTTTATAGTTTTCAACGCACAACACCAAGGTATATACTCCTAATTTTTTTTTTTTTTTTGTAATGGCAGACTAGAACTGTTTTCAACTCGATTAAGACAACTCTTAGCACGTACTATTTACAAAGTAATATTGTCACAGTAGGATTTGGGGGATACGTTTTTGCGTCATTGAAGGGGAACAGAAAATGCATTTTCTGCCTCGGTGAAGTCCTTCAGCCTTGACAAGTTAACAAATTTCCGATAATTCATTCAGGAGTTTACGTGTCAGCTTCGCTTAATATACAGTTTTCATCGAAAACATTGCATTTTTCGCCGCTTTACTTGTACGTGTAAAATGAGTGCTTCACACAAGTACATCCATGGTATCAGTAATTTATTAATGAATTGAAGATGCGAATACAACATGATCATTGTTCTAATGTCGGTTCATGAGGTCTACATTTTTGTTCCCCTTTCTAAGAGCTGCAAACGAGGACCTTAGGATCTATCTTAACTGGAATGGTCTGGGGAATCAGTCTATGACAATCGATGATAAATTGACAGATACTACCCTTCCACCACATGTTACAAGTTGATCCAACAGGTGGCCAGGAATCGATTGGCACGGGTAATTAATTGCTTGCATGTATTTCTGTCCGGCTTCTGCTTCTCGAGCACCGTTGAAATCGATTTCACGGCACAGAAACTAATGCTATCGATTACTTCGATTGCGATCGTGGTGAGGGTCGCGTGCCCATTGTGGCCGCGGTTTAGGGTTGGCGCACGCGTGCGTATGAAGTCATCGACAACAACGAATCCTGAAAGTGCCACATGTTAACTGTTTCGTACACGAGAACAATGCGTGGCTTTAACTAGCTACACTGTCTCTAAATTATGCTGCTTTGCCTCTCAAGTCAATGCCCAGCGAAAAGAAAACAAATTGGAGCAATCGTTGTGTCTTGAATAAATTTTCGAAATAGGAGGTGACCAAACTCTTTCTGTTAGGTTTTAAAACAAATTTCATGTCCCAATTCACCACCGCGGTTCGCTTTACTTGAGCCTCGCGGTTGATGTTCCTTGTCGTCTAGCAGTTTACAATCTTCTTGTGATGTAGAATTAAACATCTTTGAAAGTCCTATTAAATGAAAAAAAAGTCAAGCTTGCATTAATGATGAGGCATCAGGTACTCAGTTTATGTTAAAACATTGTCGTGTCTTGTATTTACTGCGTCGAGAATGGCGAGGAATATAAAGCTAGGATGTAAGCATGACCCTTACAGGTTTTGCCGTACAGTTCTCGTTCAAAAATACTCAGTCTAAATCAACAGGCAAGGGAATACAAAAATTGCTGTTAGATAATTGAAATCATGTCAAAACTGGTTTCCTTTTACCATCTACATTATTATGGTAATTGTCACTCCATTATAACTGCTGTTCTAACAAAAATTGACACACACAAAAAAAAAACTGCATTTGTATGCATTCTCCGGCTACCGCTTCCATCGTGGAGGAAAAAATATAAAATAATCCCTCCTGAATACATTCTTTGACATTCTGTTCTTTCTCTCCCTTACTCCCCCTTCCCTCTCCCACCTCTCTCTGTCTGTCTCTCTCCCTCTCTGTCTCTCTCTTGAACGATGTCTCGGCTTTGTTGCGTGGATAATTGCGTTTGCACGCCAAAATTTGAGCATAAGGTTAAAGAGGATTAACGATATACCGACAAACAATTATGATGGATTCCGCCGTGGAGAGACGCGTTAGTTAAGTATTCAACATGCGTCAGCATGGCAAATAGCTCGGTAGTGGGAGAACTCTCCGAGAGAATGAGACGGGTGAGGGAAGAAGATGAGGGAGGGAGAGAGATGGAGAAAGAGAGAAAGACGCAGAAAGGGAGAGATACAGAATATAGAGGAATATATATAGATAAATACACATACTTACATTATATTATAAGATAAAGATTGAAAGATAAACATGTTTAGGTGTATTGATAGTTAAATAGATAGATAGATAGATAGATAGATAGATAGATAGATAGATAAACAGATATATATATATATATATAGATAGATACATACATGCTACATATATACATACATACATACATACATATACATACATACTTACATACATATACATACATAGATTGATAGACAGATTCTATAGATAGAGAGATATATATAAACAGAAAGAGAGATATAGAGATTAGATACATAGATAAAGAGGTACACACATACTAACAATGTAAGCGAGAAGTGAGATAGAACGCTGGAGAAAATGAGAGAATGAGAGAATGGAGAAATGATAAAAAGATACTTTATCTGCAAGTGTTACAATAGACAGGAAAAAGAAAGAAATGGAAGCTGCACTCAGGTTAATAGAAAAAAATGAATTTGATTAATGTTATTAATCAAAATGGAGATCAGATATGTTCACTTTTGTTTGGACGAGTGTTACTTCGAACGCTATATGTGTCTTTTCTTAACACACGAAGTAGAAAAGTGGAAACATCTGCTCTCAGAAGCCTCTTCGGTGTTTATTAAATTTGGGAAACTGTTCATGGAGGAGGTATTTGCTAAATTCCACGTTGACATTCTGTAGTATTTGTTGTGTGATAAACGGTGTTCAAGATTGTTCCTCATTTAACTATTGGTTTCTAAGCAGGAGCTGCCCTGTGTACATTTCAGTGGATACACACAACATCACAGGTAAGGGGAGATGCTAAAAGAATGATGATTAAGTATATCAGTGCATGAGATTACGGATTTCAGAAATATGATAGAAGATGTGCCAGATATCGGTGATCAATTATCATGTCTTCAGAGGTGTACAGACAAAGTTTGGATATCTTGTTCTTAGCTCATCGTGTCAGTTACAAAGATTTCACTCCAAAGCAAAAAAAAAAAAACGAAACAAAAAGAAGCAAAGAAGTATCAAGAAGACATGAAAATACGAAAACCTTAGAATATGAGATTAAACGAAAAGAAGTTGGAAGGGATGTGACATTAAGATATAACTAAGTTGTATATATCTCACGGCATTTCCTTAATTTAATTTCATGATCATCGAGATAATTGCTCAAAATAACCCCCCTTGGACCCCTTTGTCTACGAGCGACTGAAAGATGTCACAGCCATTCAGACAAAACTATAAAGGAACACATAAAAGGATTTTAAGGAGAAACTCATCTGTCTCACTGCTTAAACCTAGTGTTGTTAATTGAGCTGAAAACTAATACATCTTATTTGCAGGCGAGAAATTTGCTGAAGAAGAATTTTTCGAGGTTGAATAACTTGACCTGATACAATGCCGCTTAAATTCACAGTACGCAGCTTCGAAGGTCTCCCTCAAGAGAGCTAACATTATTCTGATTGGTCAGTGAGATCGCTTACGCGTATAATCCTCGACCAATTGGGTATTGTAGAGTGCGGTGACCTTTACATCAAAACTTTTGCAAATTATATTTTAGGTGTGTCTTAAAATGTGAACAGGGTTGCCTCTCCTAGCAGTCCTGACTACAGCGACGTTTAAAAAAAGAGAACACTTTCGTATTTTCGTATTTTCTATCAAAGAGAGTCATTTTCATAAAACCAGTGCTGGAAAGAACACCAAATAAGGGGGGGGGGGGTGGAATAAGATTTAGAAGAAAAAAAAAGAAACCCTCTGGTGTAACACAAGTCAATCTGCAAAAATAGTATTGATGATGACAATGGAGATTGTGTATGCATTGTTTTCATTCATTTGTTGATATACACTGTACAAAAGATATGGTCCGCATTGCTTACAAATTGTAAACAATAATATGAATTATTAATGTATATACGTTGTATTTGTATTACCTTTCTGTTGGATGTAAAAAAAAACATTTGAATTAAACTGAATCGAATTGAATTGTACTGTTGTCGATGTTGACATTGTTGATTATCAGTTCTATACTCTGACAATCTCTACTGTCGCCGTCATATTTATTGCTCTATCATTAATTTGATTCTGCAAAGAACGTCTTGATTTTTTTTTTCAAATAATGAAAGCTCTTTGTCACGCTCTTAATAAGCTTGTTTTTTGTTCTGATTGATTTGATGCTCTATGTTTTGAAATGTCTTCGATAAGAAGAGAAGAAATATATAACACTTTACTGTTCTGCAAGATAAAAAGATTACTACAGAAGGATATATAGATCTTTGTAAATTTAGACACACATTATGGCGTGGCAGGGGCGAAGGGTTAGAATGGTGTACTTTTCTGAAAAGCAAAACAAAACAAAAAGCTCAATGGAGGGTTTCATGAAAGGTGCGTCGTAATCTTCCATTTTAACAAATCTCTCGCTCATTCTGTACCGAGTCAATGGGCCGGCACTCGCTCTTATGAGAAGAGAAGAAGGAATAAAAGTGTCGCAACGATCCTAAATGAGATAATGCGATTGATTTGTGGTTGACTGAAGATTCCCGAGCCCCAGAGCACTTAGCGCTAAAGAGTTTTCGCTTCTTCGCAGATTAGTAGAAACGGAGAAACAGCGCAAAATTTCGAAGATTGGAGAACAAATTGGGATATATTTCTGAGCTGAGAAAGGACGAGGAAAAATTGCTTGCGGCTTCGCTTGTAATCCAGACGCAAGACGGCAAGAAATTCAACAAATTAAATCAAAACGAAACGGTTGGTATTGAATCGTTTTTATTAATTTAATTGTGAGCATATGGGAATATGAGTAATTATGTCATATACACGTCTTTGTTGCTCGGAAAGAACACCGTGTTTTCCACAATTAACTCATTACGCGACGTAAGGTAGCTATAGCTCGCAGGTCGTGAGATTGCTGATTGCGAAGTAGAGTTTTTAGTAATTTTCTTATAGAAAATAATGCAGATTAGAAAGAAAGCATAGATATCATTCGGGCTAGACGCATACGACTTGTGGTAAGCAGATATAAATCAATGGGCATAATATCAACAATTTGGGGTTGATTAATGTTCATAAATAAAATTAATGGTAATGTATAAAATAAAGGAGAAAGTACATGATTTGACTGTTTTTGATGACGCATCTACTCACTTACGTTATATCTTGTTTTGCCTCTATGCCTACTTATGAAGTCAATATGGAGAGAAAAGCAAGAAATTGAACCCTCAAAATTGAAATCTCAAGTATACGATTTAAAGAAACTGAGAAACTTTGGATTCACAACACGATTGTGTCTTGACATGACTGTGATGTTCTTCGAAAAACATCAACAACAAAACCCTTTCACTGACATTATTGTTATTAAGTAAAATCCCCAGTTTTGATTGATAACAATATTTGAGTAGCGTCTTTATACGTATGATGTTAATGTCCCCATACTATATATATATGTATGTATATATATATATATATATATATATATATATATATATATAATGGTCACTGTATTTAGTGCATAACACGCTCACATATTACGTTCGCACACTTTTTTTTCAATAATCTTTATTTGATTTCTATAATTTCACATGATAAAACATTCATCTTGAATGTATGCACACAATACACAATCAAAAATGTTTGATCAACAAACAAAAAACACGCACACACACGCATACGCTCGACTTCAGTCAATTAAGTCAATAGACAGTATGCAAAATTATTGCATGAGTTAGATAGTATAGTTTCTGTAAATTGCATATCATGAGATAAGAGCCTGTTATGTGAATCAAAAAGTGTAAGATGTCCTTGAATTCAATTTAATCTAACCATTTCTTTAGACAGATTTTTATCCTGCCTGCGTCGAAAAATAATTCCTCATCGACTACTACTGATTTTGTTTAACTCGATAAACAATCAGTGATTGACAATGTAGGTTTACAATCCTCTGCATCTTCTGACCAACTTCCAAACCCCATTCATGAAACATGGTCTGTTATAAAATCCCTGAAGCTGTCCCTATGTACCAGTTTTGTTGCTCCGTTCATTTTTCACTGGTGACAAGGATCGGATTAGGGCCGATCAATACAGAACGCACGCGTATAATCGCTTCAGTTTATTGTGTTCAGTGTCGACCACTTTTTTTTCCCCCTCTCCTCATATCTTTCTTCTTTCATTTTACTCTTCTTTTCGAGGACACTTTGAGTCAAACAGTTGGTCATCGCATCTGTTCATGTTTCTGGTCTCAGAGAAGTACAGCAAAAAGTAGAGCTAAATTCTGGAATCATCCAGGGCCGAGCAAAATCTTGATTGGGCATGCATTCAGCGAGGAATTCGACAACATTGACGTTGTGTAAATGTATAATGCCAAGTGGTTGCATTCTCTCTGATACAATAGATGCAACGCCATGTATCACAGCTGTAAGTACCTATCAGCTCCTTGTGAACAAAGTGCATCCTCCTCCCCCCCCCCAAAAAAAAAAAGGTAGAAAGAAGTGAAAGTGCAAACAGGCTGAACTACGTAGAAGAAAGTGTGAAAAGACGATAACAAAGAAGTATCGGCAAACAAATTTTATATAGAATGAAAGGTCATGGCTAAACGATATTTAGCACGACCTTCAAAGATCTGCGTTGTTTACATAGTATGGCGCTATGGTTGTATCATTGTTTGAGTGACATGTTGTGTGCACTCATGTACAAAAAGGAGAAAAAGCAGGCGTCCTTTCTGTCCTGCTTTGAATCACTTTTTACTTTACTTTTGTAATTGAGACAGTCGGAGTTTTTACGTGATTACGTGAGTTGTCAACAGTATACAAGCACTGCTTTTAGTGATCCGTCATTTTTTTTTTCAGAACATAGATACTGCAACAAGTTTTGTTTGAAACTATGCACATATGCTTTCAATTCCTTGATCATTATTTATTTTTCACTGTGCAGTCAATCAATGTATTCCCAAGATCATTTGTAATTCTGTTGCATTATGTTTCGTGGAAGAAGAAAAAATGAACATAAATTGAATTGAATTGGATTGGATTTAATTGAAATGAATTGAATTAAATTAATAAGTTAAATTGAATTAAATTGAATTGAATTGAATTGAATTGAATGAAATTGAATCGAATTGAAAATCGAATTGAACTGAATTGAATTGAATTAGATTAAATTGAAAGATAGAGATAATGACAAAACAAGAATAACGAAAGAAAACGTATCGAAGCGGAAGAATAAGAAGTCAAGGAAGAGGAAGAGATGATGAATGGGGATGATAAAAAGTAGAAAGAGTTAAGAAGTGGAGGAGAAGAGAAGAACAACAACAATAACGACATGGTGCAAAGTCATGTTTGAATGGCAGAAGACATAGAACTAAAAGAGACAAAAGATCAACATGATGACGATTTTTATAATGACCCCCCCCCCAAAAAAAAAAGAAAAAAAAAGAAAAAAGAGGGAGAGATGGAGAGAGAAAGACACATCGAATTTACAGAGCCTCATGAAGAGGACAGGTGATAAAAGTTTAAAACGTAACAGCAAAACAAAGCACGATTGGTTAGAAGGGGACACTCAGGGGAGCATCCTATCCCCTATTGTGCCCAGTCCAGCTTCTCCATCGTGTCAAAATATTAGCGAGTGCTTAACAAACAAAGAATTCGATATCTCATCACCTAGCCAGCACATCGGCTCCATCCCCGACGAGATTTCTCTCGCGAGCGAGCGAGTGTTGAGGGAGCTAAAACAGAAAGGACCAAACCTGTCGATCAAAAGTGGCCAAAAGAGACCCCCCCCCCCCAAAAAAAAAAAAAATGGAGAGACGTTGAGAAAGCAAAGTGGAGGAAATACACACACATACACACACACACAGAGACACACAAACTGAAATCATGTCCGTGTTTGGGGAGTCACAACTCGGTCGAGATCGTATTACGTCTTAGCGATGGCCATCGACCAGGGTCCTGTTTGATGATAGACTTCTTTCTCCGTTGTCCCCTCTTTTCCCTGCAGTCTCACTCCGCGCTCTCCCCCCGCCATCGCTTCAGCTGAGCACTCGGTTCGACCCGAGGGGGGTTACCCGTCATCGCTCCGGTCACAGAGGGGGAAAAAGTGCACCTGTTCTCTTACAATTTTTCGCGCCCTCTCTCTCCCTAGTTTTCTCTCCCTCTCTCTTTCTATCTCTGTCGCTCACCATTCTCTCTAACATAGTATTTAAGTTATATATATATATATATATATATATATATATATATACATATATATATATATTATACATATATATTATATATATATATATATATATATATATATTATACATATGTATTTTAGTGAAATATATATATATATATATACTTCTAAGGAGAGTGTACCATCTTGTATCTTGTTTAGTGCTACATTCTGTCTACAAAGTATATAGATATAGATGTATGTATTTAAATTACATATATACGAAATGTTAACATTTCTGGATCTCGTTGATTTGATTTTTCTGTGTACGCCATAATGCATTAGAAAAAAAACGTAGTGTGATGAAGAAAACTGCGCTGTTTGTAATCTGGCGTTGACTATATTTCATGTAATTGATATAATGCATTCAGTTTCTCACAAAGTGATCGTTAATTTGCGCGCGTAATTGATGAAGCAAGCTGGGACAATTCGATTATGCACGAGAGGTAAATTCCACACAGATGGGTGAGAGGGCAGTACATATAAATTGAAATACAAAGACAAAGAAAAAAAGGAGAGAAAAAGTTCATGTAATTTAGCTCTGCTCAGCCAGGTAGGGATGAATCAGCGAGCGATGCATGTCCCTTTGTTGTAACATCTTAGATAAACAAAGGAAAATGTTTTGCGATCTTTTTTTTCCCTTTAGCTCACGCTGTTTCCTCCTCACAATAAACGCGTTGTCCAGTCTGCCATTAGAACAAAGACTTGATGCGCTTACAATATCAAATTAATAAAGTACCACCGCTCTTGCGCCCAGCTCACCAAGATTTATAATGGTTGTTCTGGAAGGAGAAAAAAAAAGTGAAGCCAACTAAAGCGAAAGAAGGTGAACGCCTCTTGTTTACTGCCCATCTTTCTCAGATCGTGCGGATACACTACAAGATTGATGAAATAATGAATGAATCATTTCAAAATCGCGTCGTTTTGCCCAATTTGGGGTTTATCCCTGTAAGTGGGGATGGAGCCCCGCACCCTAAGCCCACCTGAGGCTACGAAGAGAAGGTGAGGTTTAGCGCGATTCGTGAGTCACCCTACGCCTGAACTTCTCCGAGCTCTTTTGTCTGAGAGCGGCCACATCCACGCAAAATGTCTTCAAGGGGGTTTGTAGTTGACATGGCAACAAGAAGAACAGAAAATATCATGACAGTGTACGTCCCGTGCCATACGATGTAAATAAGATCACCCTAAAGTCAAGGGTTCCATTCATTTGTTATATTATTGTTTATTGTGAACGTCTGTAGTACGTCCTTGGTCAAATATAATCATAGTGCAAATATTGTCCCATCTCTCCATGTCGCTCCATGTGTAAACATTTTGAGTAGAAACATCCAAGAAACAATAGGAAAGTGTTTTGCTATTTCCTCTTCTTTTTTTTTCTAGGTAGAGACATATGAGGAGAGTGTGGCAGTATTGAACATGAAATTGAATGCTTTGTTGTTGTAGTTGTTTTCACACTGTCGTCTCATCATGGTTGATGTTCTGTCACGAGTAACCTTGCAGTCCTCATTCTGAAAAATCACTTATTTCATTCTCATAAAGAGGAATTCCTGACCAATCAAAAGTTAATCTGAAAGAGTAATATTTTACAAACCAACAATGAAAATTTGATCAAAATCGGATGAACGATTAGGGAAGTTATGAAATTGTGAAGTTTCTCTATTTTTTTTTTTTTTACAAAACAGATCTAGAAAAGTTGATATGAAAATGCAGATGACTTAGCTTGTAATCCTATTTCCTACAACTTTCTATTGATCGTGTATAAAACTTACGAAAATCATTTTTTCTGCTATGAGAGTGTAAAACACTTTCTTATTCCTGGCTGAATAAGTTCAAAATAATGATCAGATTTAGGCCCCCTTTGAGTACTTGAGACTGGGGCATGATTGCGTGTGAACAACCAACAAAAAAAAGAAGAAATTTCGAGATTTTGTGTACGAACTACATGGCAAGTTGTGAGGTGATGACATTACCACCTAAGGCATATTACGCATATTCATATCTATATTCATCTGAAAAGTAGCAGAACTTCACAATTAATTCTTATACGAATCTCATCAAATTGTCACTATTGTGCTTATAAGTTTTACTCTTTCTTGCAAGACTAACTTTTAACTGGTCCGGAATTCCCCTTTAATGTTCCCTGTCTCTTGTTGCACTTTAGGAATGCAGTAAAATTTAAAAAAAAAATACGTTTTTCTCATTCAAATGTCATAGAATTTTTTTCTCTCTCTCCACAGCCTGACAGTCGCTATGATGTAGACATTATGTTTCCGATGGTTCACCATTGTCCATGAGCTAATGTTTTGAAATCTTTTTTACATTGAATTTGAATTCTTCTTCAAACGTTGAGGAAGCAAACACACATTCTCATGATAACTGATTTCACGTCACGGAGCGAATATTATGCTAATTTCAGAACCATGGCGTGTAGCGCTGTCAACACATTTTATCTCCCTTGACGTTCCACGTCCAACAGATTATTATTATCTTGCCTTATTAATATAGTAACAGACTGATAAGCAATTTGCATAAGAAGGAACCAGATTTTAAAAATACTTCGTATGTCATATTTCCTTAGTCAACAACACTTACAAATGGTGTTATTAAATAGAAAAACAAAATATTAGTAATGGCTAGGAGATGAGAGCTCCGTATAGTGTCTCCCCGCTATATAATATCCGTTTCAGTCCTTAAGACAAGAGGGAAAAAAAGTACAAGAAATGAAATGAAACATGAATTAAATCAAAAGGTTTAATGATGTAGCCTCATTGCGCAATGTGTACACTATATATATCATACCATTGTGTATGTCTGCGGTGCTTAGCTGACTATTACAGTGTTTGGGTCATTGATTAATTGCATAGTGTACACATTGCGCAATGAGGCTACATCATTAAACTTTTACTTTAATTCATCTTTCATTTCATTATATATAATTATATATATGCATATGTATATAAATATATATATATATATTACATATATATTTAATACATATATATATATACTTTGTATATACATATGTACACTTTCCTTCTTCGCTTGCTCTCTTTTCAACAATCTTCCCAGTTTTATTCAATCGTCAAACTGCCTCGAAAGGTTTAAAAGACAAATTCGATCAGCAAATATAAACTCAGCTTTTTGATATGTTAAAATGATGAGCAAGTAAGAGTTTATACACATTAGTATGCATTTGTTTCTGTATCATTATGTTTCTCAATGCTCATTGTTTTTAGTACATTATGATATTATGATTTTTGACCTTTGCCTTTGGTACTATTTTTATATGCGCTACAATTTTTTATCCTTGCATCTTTAACTGTGTATGATAATGCATCTCTATTTTCTCACATTTTTCTTTTACCTTTCATATGTTTGTAATCGACTACTTTTTTCTTTTCTTTCTTTTTTTTTGCGTTGCACTGTGGTAACCTACCTGCAATATTTCATATTCTGAACAAAGTATGAAAGTGTACTTTTTATCGTTTTTTACTTATGTAGATATCACATCTTGTTTGTTTCTATGTGTTCATTTACTTTTTTTTTTGTTGCTGTTGTATTATGTGTTTTTACTCGCAATATGTATTATTTGTAACAGGGCTCACTTGAAAAGCAGGCCCTTGGGCCCTGAACGTGACTACCCTGTTCTTTTTTTAGATAAAACTGAATATAATTAGATATATATATATATATATATATATATATATATACATATATATATACATATATATATATATATATATATATATATATATATATATATATATATTCTTGTTCCAAACATTGTAGTTGCTCCGCGTATTGGCAGTACTAGAAATAGCAATGATAATGTCACAATAAAAACATGCATTAAATGCCAAATGCCTTGATTTTAATTCAAAATCCAAATTTTCGGGGGCCTCCCCCTTCGTCAGGGATGACAGTGCTAAAGCACAATTTAGCACTGTCATCCCTGACGAAGGGGGAGGCCCCTGAAAATTCGGATTTTGAATCAAAATCAAGGCAATTGGCATTTAATGCATTCCTCTATTGTGACATTATATAAATATATATATATATATATATATATATATATATATATGAAAGATAGCTTTCTTCTCTTATATACCATCGATGAACTGTACTATAGAATGAAATAATTTTAACAAAATCATAATTAGTCATTATATGTTTTAGCGTTCTTTTTACTTTGAAGACCTCACATTCTAGTTGTTTTTATAAGCTAAGACTAAGAAAATCGTAGAACGAGACTTAAAGGAATTCAAATACTAATAAATATAGCGTACATATCAAAGAGATAAAATGGAAAGATGCACATGATTGTATAGAATCAAGTTATGTAGATCATTTAAGGATAAAAACAAAACGAACGATCGAGATGATTAAACTAACACACACATACATAAAGAAAAACAAGAGACAGACGGTTTCAGGCAATACTGTACATTGACCAACGATGCCAGGGTAGCTATGGGTGCGCCTTAAGTATGGTATTCAAAGACTTAAGTGGTCAAGCGAAACATTGTAAGGATCTTATTTGGCGGCTAGGTACTGCGGCCCTCTAAAAGTTGCCTGAATCTATAGCCGCCCGCGAGAAGTGTTAGCAAGTCAGATCGCCAGAAGGCTTGAAATTCGTCACATGAAGAAAAATTTAAAGAAGAGGAAGAAGAAAAAAAGTATGATAAAAATAGTAAAATTGTTCTGAGCATTCGTCAATATGCTCCCGCCATGATGCGATTTCGATTCCTCATAATTAACCGTTTTCGACATCTTCTCACGCGCCTCTTCCTCTTAAGTCATCTTCTCATCTTGTTTCGACCACTCTTCTAACTGGTGCGGAACTGCACCAAATTAAGACCGTTTTAATATCTGTCCAATTAAATGGCAGCGCGAGGATTTCGCCCCCTTCCCGCCTGCCCTACATAGCTATAGATAGACACTTAGGCTAATAGTTCTACTGGTAACTGGATTCGCGCTGCGTCCTAAACGGATATGACCCGAAGAAAAACTTCCGTTCTGCCATGGAATAGGATTAAGCTATTTGATAATCAGATGGATTGATATTAATTTGTCAAATTTGTGGAGGGTACCTCTGCATCATGTCGCCACTTGTTTACTAAATAATTCTTTCTCTGAAGCTTTTTTTTTTCTGTCTCGAGAAAAAGCCTGGCGTTGACCTTTCAGTCACCTTTATTTAAAAAAAAAATTGCATTTTTCTTGCATTGCAACACAATATTTAAGACAAAAATATTATAAAAGTCGGGTCATTTTTTGAGGATAAGAAACTCCACACTTCTAATGTCGTTGCACAAAATTAAATCTTCATTGCACCAGATTCAAGGAGAATGCAGATAAGTCCGACGCAAGCGCACAAACCCCCGCCATAATATCGTGGATAAAGGCAAAAGTGGTAGAAGCTTGAATGTGTGAAAGAAGTAAGATAGCAAACAAAGCAAACAAAATAGGAGCAACAACTACTACCTGACTTATCATCCCAGTCGCCATTTTCCACCCCTCTCTCGTCAGCTCCATCATTGAGGGCGTTTGAACCTTTAACCGCCAAACGATCGTCCGATTGCCTCTTAGCTGTATATCGATTTTCCAGGAGCGAAAATGGAAATGGGGGAAGAATCGATGACGAGAGATGTTCAGGGTTTGGGGCTGGGAAAACAGGATGAAACCCATCAATAAAACACGAACGGCAAGGGTCCGTGAACCAGAGATAGGAGCCGCTCTACCTACAGAATGTTTTCCGTGCATTTGCCGCCAAAATATTGAGAAAAGGACGGGTTTTCAGACGGTGTTGATCCGGCGCCCACATTTAAGTTTGTTTATTTGTGTTGAGTTCGTTTCTGAGTCAATACCAGAATGAGAAGAGTGGGTTGTGCCACGCACACGGTTCGCTGTTGTGATGTGCCTACGAAAGTTAATGGAAAGACTTTATCAATACCAAGCGACTGTACGATTAAATTGCGATGCGTTTCATATGAATGGCAAAGTTCAACTGAACAAAAAAAACCGACAAAATAACATGTGAGTTTTGTTCTCCAAGATAAATCATTTGATATGGCGCGACTTCTCTCATATGAAAACAGGATTTATCGCTTTCTTCACAATAGGCCTACGTTATTCATGCTAATGACTGTTTATCCACAATGTTAATGATAATTTGTCCATTGTTTTTTTCATGTTTCAATTGTTGCTGAGTGTGATGAGCGCAGCCATGGCACAAGCACTTAGGCCTATACTCCAAATGTTATCCGGTTGAGATAGTCATGATATATCGTAAAACATGGAAGAAAATATTGCCAAAATTTCAGAAGAATATACAGATATTGCAATTCCTGTTTAAACACCACTGTCCTCATTACTATCGGCCGTGGCGTTATCGTGTTTCAGGCATAAGAAGGAAGGGGGGGGGGGGGTACGGTTAGGGGATGATGAAGAGGTAGAAAGAGAAGGATATATGTGGTTATTCTTTTACCCGATTTTGTATTTGAAATGTAATGTAAAATGAAACACTAACACGAATAATACAAACAGATTGGTGATAAACTCCACCCTTTTCAAACAATTCTCTTAGAGAATAACAAAGAACCACTGACACAACGACTAGAAGAGCGGCCACTGTACACTCGCCCAACCTTTGTTTGCATCAACTCGTCTCCGTGTGAGAACATTTCTCTTTTCTTCCCGTCACATCTACGTCAAAGGTATGAAGTCATGAATATTAATGGAAGGTGTGATACATATCTACAATGAATGAAAGTCATATCTTTATAAATGGCCAAATATGTCATTGATAAACTTATGGGACCAAGTAACACAAGCGACGGGACGAAACGCAATGCTTAAAAAGAAAACTGAAACCCTTTAAGAAATTATTTGTATTAGATTTCGTATGATATATGAATGAGACAATGTATGATTCATGATTCGAATTTGACTCGGTTTATAAAGAATGACAATAAAGGACATTTCTTTCGGCAGGTCTCGTATATTATGCATCAAATCCATTATTTTCAATTATTGGAACAAATTGAAACATATCCGTGGCTATATGAAATCACATGTACAAAATTCTCGGCGTTGAGTGGAAACATGCTCCCCTTGTTGCAAATCCTGTTATTCAATTTTCCTTTCAGGGGAAAAGAAATCAGTCCGAAACGTAACAAATGATTGCGAAACAACGGCTACAGAAAATGAGAGAAATCTCTTTTATATGCACTGAAACTGGGCTTCTGAGGAATAATAACATAATCCAACATAATCCACTTATACATCAAGCTCTTCCACGAGTACGGCAGGAAAAGAATCGCCAAGGGCGAAATAAAATGGGAGACAATCTTCGGAAACGCCGCTGACATTACATCAAAGAGGAACGCTCGCGTAAACCAAAAAAAGGTTACACACAAAAGAAGAGGAGTGCGCGCATCGAAATCATGGCTCGTCTTACAGTCCCTCCTGTTACAATTCCTGCTGGATAAGGGGGGGGGGGGATACATTTATTCTGAGCTAACAATACTATGCATTAGTCATTGCATTCATCAAAAACATTGTCATTTCAATCACAAACTCAATCTAGAAACGACGAGAAGAAGATTGTTCTTTTGATGATATTTGTCAGTGATAGATGACGAAGGATTTTATCTCTGTTTTTGCTTCGCATGTTCAGTCCCACGGGGCTTGTGCACCAGTTGCATACGAGATTGACGCGGTGCGAGGAGAGCTGCCCACGCTGAACAAACTTAAAGGCTGCTCAAATCGTGTTTTAACAGATCCTCTTCGATCGCCTTCATCCCACTCCACAGTCTTGTCGGGCTGGCGATGTCATACGATGACAAGAGACGCTAAACGCTCTCGACATTTCACGACGAATTCGTCTTTCTAGAGTACTCTCGTTCTGATGGTGTTGCTGCTGATAGTAAATGAATTTTAAATTTACCATCAAGCAGCAGAAATCCTTGTAAAAAACGCTAGCTCTCCTCAATGTTGCAAAATAATTATAATCATTTTCATGTTATTTTAAATGTGTTGGATTTCATATTCATGTATGCTTCCATGAAATCATACCTATTATTTATGTCAACGTATGCTTTTGTATAACGTGAACATCTGTGCAATTCGACCTTTGGTCGACAGTCAGATTTTGATAACTTATCTGCCTTTTCAATTTCAATTTCACAGTACAAAACCTACCTTGCATGTGCACCTAAGTTTTAAGTGTTTTCGACTTTTGTAGGAGGAATTCGTCTTACTGGTAATTTTATTCAGATGTTGCTGCGATTCCACTAAATTCCAAATTACCATCAAACTACTGAAATATATCAGACGCAATTTAAACATCTCCATGTTTGTTTGTTTGGGTTTTTTTTTTTTTTTGGGGGGGGGGGGGGGGTTGGGGGTCAAGGAAAGTACTAAACATAATGATGTTGTAAATCGATCTTAAAACAAAATAAGTTTTCAACTGGATACAGATGTGGTTGCATTAGACAAGCCAAGTCAAGGGCCACATACTAGTCATCATAATATGTAATATGAAATTACAAGATAAACCCAGGACACAAAACATTTGTCATGGTGTGACGTGATGCTTCTTTCTTTCTTCTTCTTGTTTGTCTCGAGTAGATATAGTGATACAATGAGCAAAATGTTCGCGAGGTATTGCAGCACCTGAAAGAGTGTGAAATAATCGAGATAGTCGCGGATAACAGAACCTAATAAAAGTTACTTCATGAGTCAAAAATGACAAGCAAACAAGGGAAAAGAAACACACGAACAAGAAAAAAAAAAATGGCGGGAAAATAATGAACATGCGAAATTCGGTACTGCCGAAGATTGGGTAACGCGGAGACGAATGACGGGGAGAGGCCTTTAATACCGAGCTCCACTTTCGGCTCTTTCTGAGGCGGTCCTGCGCATCTTCTTCCATCTTCTGCGACCGTGTATCTTCGACAACAATGACTTAATTGCCTCATTTTCAGCCCCCACGTGCCACGCGTGAGGGCGGAGAGAGGCTTCCGCCCCCATCAACCCAATCTTCCCCAGTTTGATCCCTTCCATCTTCTTGCCACTGTCCATTGTTTTGGTTCTTCTTCCCCCCCCCCCCAAAAAAAAAAGAGTCCAAAACTATCCTGCTCTCATTTCCCCATTTTTTTTTCTTATTCATAAAGGGAGAGGCTCATGTATGAGAAAGCACTGGTGTAGTTACTGTGACTCATTTATTATGCCTAGAGACTGCCACACTGCCACGGTCCTTAGGTGTACTACGCAGTGTAAGTCACACGAAATCTTTGTTTTGCTGTAACCCCCCCCCCCCCCCCCTTCCTCTTCCTCCTCCTCCTTTCAGTCTTGCATTATGTGTATGGGTGAAAATGGGTGTCATTAAGGAAGGGGTAAGAGAGGGTGCACGTTTGGAAGTAAATTAAAGTGAGCGGAGAGGGATCCTCGAGCGTGTGTATCCATGTTTGGTAAATTTATGGGGTAATTTTTGCCGATATCACAGACAAAGGATGTACTTGAAAGGAAACAAATACGCAACTGTAGCTTACAAGAACAGAATTTCATTGCTTATCGGAAGGGGCGTCGACCACTTATCAATTATTTCTCTGTCTATTCATTTTCTTTTTCTTTCTTTTTTTATTTCAAACAGGATATTCCACCCTCTTTTTCATAAATTTCCTCTTACGCATTCAAAACTTATGCGCTTTGTGTGTAAGCGGAATCAAACCTCATTAACCGACTTGAGACTTTGATTTCATCCGCCGAATGAAGCAAAAGCGAATGAAATAAGAGCTCATGGTAATGTTGAAAATCGTCTTTATTCATATATCTTGTTTCATGCCACGATTTTGCTCAGCAAGTGCTTAAAAAAAAGAATATTAAAGTGTACCCTTGTTACAAGTTCATAATATACAGTTGACCATAAGTCCCAAGTCGGTAAAAGAAGAATTGATGCGAATGATGTCTTGTTGTCACCTCATATTTCTATTTGCGTCTTCTTGTGCAGCACCAGGGAAATTAAAAAGCTAAAAGATTAAGAGAAAAGGAAAATATCAGTAAGCATGGTTTCAGAAAGGCTGTTACGGGAAGACGATAGTATAAAGACACTGTGAGCTGTCAGAATTTCTTAGCGGCAGATGGGTCGCGAAATGATAGCGGGTTGATTTGGCGGGAAGATACGTGATTGGCTTGTCGCTCTCAATTTGCTTTGTTCTTGTCCCTTTTCTCCTAATAAGTCTGTCGCGTTCGGATGCCCTCGAATCGCAGAGTGAGAAAAAAGAGAGAATAAACCTGAACGAAAATCATGGTTACACAAGCAAAGAGAAAATGGAGCTGTAAACCACTTTTACCATGATTGGAAATTATTCCTCTTTAATCTAACGCCTCGTAGTATAAAACAGATATGATTCTTGTAGAAATATGTAGGCTATTTGATGGGATCCTGAATATGTATATGAGTATCCGAGAAAGCGACTTCTTAATCATTGTGCAGTTTATTGCCTTTTCTAGGTGACACGTAAATGGTAGTCTTCAATCAATATCTAGGCCTGTATAGTTTAACAAATATTTGACATTCTACTTTTTTCATTTTTTACATTTTTCTTTGGTGAGGCTCAATGTCCGTGTAAAGAGTGAAGCAATTACAAAAAGACAGTAAATAACTGAACCATAGTGTATATGTATGTATGTGTATATACAGTATGTATGTATATATGTATGTAGGTATATATATATATATGTATATGTATATATATATATATATATATATATATATATATATATATATATATATATATACATACATGTATATATGAGTGAGCAACAGTTCTCCTTTACAGAGATGCGACAGTGTTTCTATCATAGTGTAGGGTTCAAACGGTCACTCATTTTGGTAATGCAGCGTTACCATGGTTACGGTGAAATGCTACGCCAACGAATAGGATGGGACCCAGTTTTAACTTGAATCGGATATAATCTAATGCAAAGCTAAAGTATGACATCTTCCCCTAACACGTTGGATGTTGTTTACATAAACATTTGCAAAGCTTTGAATTGAATTTGAATTGAAAGTGAAAGTTGATGAAGTTGTGACGTCATCGTCTCCCAAGTTGTAATTGGCATGCACACAAATGTTTTTTAGAATGTAATATTTTGAAATGAAATCTAAAAGTATAAAACTTGTCTCTATCGAGTTATCTATGTGATGAGTTGATATGACCTCGCGCTCATGTCGGTTTTCTTGGAACAGAAAGTGGTTGCAGTTGATGAATATCAGCCAGAACATGGCTCTTATTATCTATAAAAAAAAAGAGAGAGAGAAAACGGACAATTTGAAAGTAATGACGGGTTGGCTTTATTTACTGTAATTTGCGTATTACAGGTGGTTGCACTGTATGTTTAATTTCGACAAGTGAAACTTTTGATTGTCATACTATTATCTCATGACTGGCTGTTGTTGTTTTTTTAAGAAACTTATTTGCAGGGCCCCTTGGTAGAGCAGTTCCGAGTGAGCTAAAAGGGCTACCCTGCTAAAAGAAAACGGAATGAATGAATAAATAAATAAATAAATAAATATATAGATAAATAGATAAATAAATAAATAAATAAATAAATAGATAAATAAATAAACAAGTAAATAAATAAAAAAGAAATAAAGAAATAAATTTCGTTCTATTCGTTTGGTTTGTCTCTCCTTCACAAAGCCAACACGTACATGGAGTGTTGTTTGACTTAAACTTCATCTTTTTCAACTACTTAATGCTAACAATTTTAAAGTAAATCTCTTCATTATCAGGTGCTCATAATTTTCTTACAGATATTACACAGCGGACATTTCGTTCAATTCTTAAGCTCGCCAGCGTTCTTCTCCGCTTCGTCCACCCGAGGCCACGCAGCACAGCCTGATATACTGTTTTTAGAATCGCATCAACATATCATGCATTTGTTCAGTAAACACTCCTCCTTTATCTCTATCCATCCCTTTTCTTCTTCTCTCTTTTATCCTCCTACACTTTCAGCTTTCTTCCGCTCAATCATGTCATCACCCCCCCCCCCCCACCCCCTGTAGTTCCTCTTGTATTCTTCATGCTTTTTTCTCTTTGTTCTTTTTATTTTTCTTTTTTTCTTGCGTTTACCATAAGAATTACGGAATTAGCCTGGGGCGAACATATTCAGCGGGCGCTTGCACTGTGTGTGCAGGAATCATTAGGGTACGATCGGAGCGCACGAGATGCGTGTCCGCCCCGCGCGACCCGAGGGCTGCGTATAATAGACGGATTATTCCCGCGCCTGACAATAACCGTTCACACTTAACGTCTTTCTGCTAATTACGACAGCTATATCATCGCCAACATTTCTACACGGCAATGAGTATCAGTCTCATCTGTGAACAAAAGGAGTCCATGCCTAGCTATTTCCAGCCGAGGCGGTGTATGATATAGATTTCTAGAAAGATTTCCCTACACAATATACAAAAAAAAGAATCAACGTAAAAAAGGGGGGAAAATATTGAAGGGCTTTTTAGCACTACAACGTCAAGCTCGAGATCCCATTACCGAATCACGAGCAGACATTTATCAGCCAACTGTTAAGTGTGACCTTTATGTATATATTTTCCCCCGCATGATGGCGAGGTGCGGACCATGTTTTGGCATAAACTTGGGGAAGGCAATTGGTGCTACACAAGACCACTCCATCTCCACATATAAATAGTTTACACCTGCTTTACTTTATTTGCATACATTGTTCAAACATGACATATGCATGCACACGCAAAAAAACACCCAACAACCCCAAAACAATATCTATTTAGAAAGAGGGAGGGAAAAAGAGAGCAAGTGAAGAACTTGAGAGCCTTAAAATTATCATGTGAAAGGGTCATGGATAAGAAGTACTTTACTTGAACACATTCTACCATATCGTCAGACGTTTGTTAGATAGCAGACTGAGAATACGGCACAAGCAAGTATACTGGGGATTCGAGTTGTCAAAATGCAACAAAAATAAACCCATTAGATACTTTGCACAATAAAAGTAACATGAATGTGGACAAAATAATGAATTGAGGCAGCAAAGCAAACCGATTATCTTCATACTGCACATTTATGAAATTTCATTCGCAAGAGCTAGAAAGTTACATGAACATCCTGTTCTTGTTTCTAAAGCGCCCTCTGGTTTAGATACCTGATTAGGTCGAGCAATTTATAGGTAGAGCATTACGCCAATAAATGCTTGTGGGCCCAGTCCACAAAACCAAATAAATGTCCTCTCTCTTCTGATGGAAATTGTCTTTGTTTATTTATGCCTCTGCTTCCCCTTTAACGTGTCTGTATTTTTCTTCTTTCTTTTCTGGCCAATTTGCTTGTAATCGAATCGGCACAAAGATAGTATCCAAGTTTAGGTTCTCATTTTCTTTCGTCCATAGTTTTGACGACGGTGATGTTAATATAAAACAACACGCTTCACTGATATCAGTCCTTCGTACAATTATCATTGCAAAGTAATGATAGATGCATTCACCGTATTTTTTTTTAAATTCCTATTCTTAGTTGTCCTCGGCTTGCTTTTGCTGTTGTTGTTATCATAATAGTGTCGATGGTTATCTTTATTATTATATCATAGTTATATCATTATAATTTTTATCAATTTAAAAAGGTTGTTCATTAATTCAAATGCGATGTGAAGCACTATGATTATTATAGTCTTGCGCTGACTTTCGTCGACATATTCTACTATAGTGTTTACAAGCAAAAACAGACTTTCACCTAATCATCAATAGTACAGGTATATTTTCAGCTTTAAAAATGTATGATGATTACGGGTTTCCATTCTCAGGCACATACTGTATATCATCAGCACGTCTGCACACATAGACACGAACATCGTGAATGATATATATATGTGTGTGTGGGGGGGGGGGTAGAAAGAAACCTATAGGGCTGGAACCGCCATACATATTTTCCTATTTTACAAGCAATTTAGGTTTTTCGTTTGAACCTGAGAAAGATTTATAAAATGGTATGTTAACTAGTAGTCCGGATCAATATACTAGTACAAATATGTAACATAAACCCTATACAATACGACACATAACATACCTGTGTATACAGCATGTATGTGTATATTATGTATTCATTTATATAAATATATATTTATCTATATTTGCCCACATGACAGCTTAACTAGTTCAATTAAACATTTACATTTTCTCACAAGTAAGATAGAACAATACATTGTAACCAAAGCAGTTCATCTTGGTGCAATTCTTTATTTACGTAATAATGTGATATACATGAGGCAATGTGTTCTTATTGTGACGAGACATATCGAAATAATACTCACGATAATGCAGATGATTTTAATAATCACAATGAAAATAATCATAAAAACAATTTGATAATCATGAAACACTAACAATAGTATTTACACATATTTTCAATGGGTATTACAGCTGCAAGCATATCGGTCACATAACTGTAAATTCATAGTGCTACGTGTGTTTATGCCAGTGACGGACGTTATTGTGTTTAAGTACAGTTTCATTACGCGCAGAAATACAGCGTCAGCTTGCACATCACAAAGTTATGTAGACATTATCTTACACAATATATTTTAATGTCAGTGATTGAAGCAATATCATGTGAATTCAGTTCAGGTCTGCTTGTTTGAACTCGGTATGTGAATATTGTGGCTCTTTCAACTTTCAACTTTCAACTTTATTTTTCACCTCCATCAAAATGAACAAAGAAATTATGTACATTGCATATACACGGGGTATTTGTGATACAGAACAAAATTTGAAAAGGTACATAAGAAAATTATGAAAATGAAAAGTAGATGCGATTACATCTTTGTTAAATATCATGTTTATTAGCGCGTGTGTCTCTGCGTATCTCTTATGCATATTTTAATATCCATAAGTGTGACGAGATCGCGTTTCCGGCTAGAAAGCTTGCTTAGAAGAACTCTTGAAAAAAAAAGCAGCGATAACAAAATGCCGCCAAACTCGTAGGTTGTGTTAGGATAATGCCGTCTTTGACCAGTGTGAACGCGTTGCTTAAAATGTCTTAACAGTCAGGAGATGAGCGTCCCTGTCCTGAAGTAGCAGTGTTTCTCTAAATTAATTACAAGATTATTTCCCCGTGTCGGTCGCCATCTTCTCCTCCTCTGACGTATGGCTCCTGAGATACCCTCGTATGTCCCTCCCGAATGCCATTAGCGGAGGCCTACGTTGCTAATTGCCGCAATGTCTCCACTGAATTAATCAATACGTCCACCGGACCCTGTTTACACATCGGTTTTTATGATGTGCTCATTTCAAGATTTCGCCCATTGGCCAAGCCTGTTGCACATGTCGAAATAACCTCCGTCGATGTTTGCATAGAATTGCTACGCCGCCGCAGCCTCCGACACCGCCGTCTTCTGAGAAGCAGAAAACGTTCGTCGCTCGGATCCTCGTAGCGTAGGTGATCTGAGGCGGCCGTGCTAAAAAATACATCATCGATGTCATGGGAACAGCATTCTTCACATGAATAAAGCATACCTCTGGCGAATCGAGTTATGATTTTGAAAGTGGCATAAAGCTCAGGAGAGAGTCACGTAGAGCCTCAGAAGATAGGATTGATACAGGGTATTCATAGGTATGGGATTTGAGTGCAGACAGGGTCGAATCTGTGAAAAACAAACATGTTATACAGCACCAGAAATTGATGCGATCGTATTCAAAGGGTGGCATACTTTTGGCGAGCCATACCACTAGAATGCCCTATGTCTATGCATGTGGGAGGAAAGGAACTCTACGCAAATAAAGCTTAACTGAAGCGGCATACATCAACATTACTTGTTCTACCATTCCTTGTTCGAGTCCTCGCCGGGCAGTACACACGAGGACGTGGGAGGGAAGTCGTGAGATAGCTTACATGATGAGAGCTGTTGGTCATAAACACTACTTGAGTTAGGACGGCGTTTATTTCACGGGCGAAAGGTACAGTCTAATAACGCATGTAAGGCTTACCTATATGCAGTCCTTGTTTTCGCCGTAACAAACTAACGAACCCTCATTTATCTTGCATTGGACGCAAATTGACGATATCCACTGCTTGTACCTGTTGGATCGATTAATGACAGGCAGGGACGCTTTGCTCTCATCCACTACTTTGCTTTGTCGCGTGGCTTTTGGAAATGGCGGAAATTTTGACAGCAGCTAAAAGAATCATAAGGGGAAAAGTGACGGTCATTGTCCAAACATCTGGACATTATCTAGCGCGTTAAGAAAATCGATCGCAATGTGTAATACAGTAAACAGACGCCCGAGGTCTGTATCGATGTGTGATCGATAGAAGTTACGGTCGCGCAACAGTAAAATTATTCCCGCATCCGACCTACTGCATAACAGTCATTGAATTGTTGACGAAGCCGAACTGGAAAAAAAAATAGTCGTAGCTAATCGTTACTGATTGCTCTCTTTTTCTCTGTTCGAGACTAAACAAGATCAACTCGGCACGAGGCTTTGGCACTTTGGCATCGGCGTACACTACGGCCAATTCACTCTTTTAAAGATCATATTTCATAACAAACGAACGTGACATGCTATCTCCGCATATTCTGGCAAAATCATTCAACAGAAAATATCGGAGTGAAGTCATGGTTCTCAAATGTATCTCTCAGGAAAAAACAAAAATCTAAAGACAACCGAATACAAAATCACTAATTTCTCTTCCAGTGTCATCAATATGTTGTCGTTATGCCGTCTTTGATTCCATGCAGCATTACTTGGGACTTTGGGTGAAATTACGAGGTGACATGAAATACCATTATGCCGTAAACTGTCAATTAAAACGACATTCTTGTTGCTCGATGGTGTGCGTTAGCACGAAGTGCAATCATCTTCTCCTTGTGATGCTGGATGTCTTAAAAGACCTTGAAACACGTACAAAAACCAGAGAAATGTTAGGGGAAAGACATAGAAGCGACTCTATTTGCCTTATCAAGGTGATGAATGAAGCTAAAGCCACGCCTACTCAGAGGGGAAAGACAAATGGTCTTCTACCAATCAGCGACCACGAATCATCGGTACGGCGAACGGGCGCGATCGCAGGTTCTTATCGACCCGGTCTAATCTCATTAGCCGACGAAGGGGGTCTGTATTGTCGCGTGCGGTGCTCGTGCCCTAACAATGAGACAAAATGGAGTGCCTCGCCTTTGTCGTCCTGTTTCACCCTCAAGGGCTATATAAGTGATGTCATTCTCAAACAGCGCACTTACTTAAAGGTTGTGCGTGTGTACAACTCCTTCAAGCACCACTTCTCCGTCTGTTGGCCCTTCTCATCGAAGGAGCAGCGCGGCATCGCTTGAACTTGACGACTCCAAACGGTAAAGGAGAGTGTGCGCACACACGTTATAACGTTATACACCTTGTGAATCGCTCAAACGTCTTGCTTCTCGATTAGCCTACGTTACCCGTGTCATCTCGTTTCCCGCCAATTCACGCCGCGGAGTGGCCGGCCTCTTTTCAACCCCTGTTGTCTCTTTCGCTGCCCGGCACTCGCCAACAAGTGTACCACAAATTGGCTGTTCTCACCTCGCTTTGTATTAGTAGGCACCTCGGAATGAGGTAAGATATGAACAAACATCAGTTGAGACTAAGGAAATTATGAGATGATCCTCGCATTTCTGCAGTGATTTTTCGTTTTAAACGCACTATCTGTGACCCGTGGTCCATATATTTCCTCCAGCAGTCAGTTCTAGTTATCTGTCTGTGAGTGATAGCCTGTTACTGTCACCTAAAGTCAGGCGATGTATTATATTTCCTACACCTTCATCTCGATTACCTCAGTCATTTTATCTCCGTCGAATGTTCCCTTCTACGTATGAGAAAAAAAGACAGCGGCTCTGCTTACCGAGGAGACGGCCAATTTTGTCCACGCCGATGACTCGGGCTCTCCGTTCTCGCGGGACGCCGTACATCTTGATGGATTAGCGAAGACGCATTCTCATCGTCGCTCGCCACCTGCCGCTATCTTCCGCTCATCTCTACATTCCTTGGATCAACCCTCCGTCGTGTGGTGTACCTTGCACCCAACGTACACACACAGCGATCGCCCGAGTTACTGCGGCCGCAATTCATAAGCAGGCCCGTCTTTCACGTGCTTCCCATACCGGTTTGGTTGACAGTAATGGACAACCTAAGTGTGTCTGCGATACTCGGCGGTCACTCCATGTCAGTGATAATACTAGTCGTCATTAGGTAGCAATTCAAGCTCAGGTAGTCCAAATAAGCATTCTTTTCCGCGTTTATGTTCCTCATGTTCTTTCGCTCGAAATTTCTTATAATCCGTATCAGTCTCTCCTTGACGGACCGAGTGGATAGCTAGCTACGGTAGATATCAACGTACTATTCACGTGCGTATGACTTGTAACTCATTTTCTGGTGAACGGATGTCGAATGAACGGATGAACGAATTCTCGTACATCTGGTAGCTAGTAACGTAAGGGTATGTTGACACCACCAGCTAACATAGATCAGACTGACTTTTTCTTATGAAATCGAAGCTCTTCCTGAACCAGTTAACTCTCTTCACAGTGCCTCGGTGATATCCCAATTTGTCCTATTGTATCAATAACAGCGATCGATCTTATCAGTTTCTCGGAGAAGGCTTTTTACCAATCAGATAGCAGGACGAATTTCTCTCATCTAATTCGCCAGCAAAGCAGGCGTCAGAATTTTCCACCACCAAACAGCAAGACATACAAACAATCCATTCAAAGCCTGTCACTTCTTTGCTACATGATAACTCCAGCGATCATTCGTGTGGTACTGGAAACAACTGGACCGACATGCCGCGCTCTTTCCTCGTGAAGAAGACCAAATTTTCGTCCTGCACAGCCCTCTGCCCTCGGGACCTCGATGCATACTACACACCAGCCCCCGGGAGCCCCACCCTGCCCCACCATGGTGTCAGCGTTACTGTCAACAATGGTGAGTAGTGTGATCACAATATTACACCATTGGCACAATGTACCTATCTCTTATTCTAATATACTAGCACTCATCGTCTGACCATCAAGTTTATAAGATGGTATGATCTCTCCAATCTGAAAAGAACTTGAATAATTCAATTCAGCATAACCCACATCCAAGATGGGACGACGAGGAAATTTGGTGTCTTACTGGCGCGACTAAAATTTCAGCCGAAAATTTTGGGACAGTCTATATGAGAGCACAAATTTGATAAGAAGTTGACACAAAATGGCACGCATAAACTTTCAGCTCAATTTACAGACGTCCTTTGCATTGAATATGACATCATTTCTACAAAGGATGAGTATTTTTTTGTTAAAATTATTTTGGAATGCTTGAATATTCGACCAGCCATCTTAAGATGTAACGTTCACGTTATCAGATAAGTGTTATTCTGTGACAAAGTCTAAACTATCGAATGATTTAAGACATTTTAAGCGAAAAGTGGATCCATTTCTATCCAATGTACACAGGTGTAAGTGGATGCTTTGTAACCGTAGATTCATGCCTTCGTCGTCCTTTCAAAATGATATACATTGTACATCAGCCACTGATTGCAGACACGTTGGACGCAGAGATCAACGTTTATTGGTCATTGTTTCAGATCTCCCATAGTATTCATTCTTCTGATTCAAGTGTCATCGACAACCACCCCTCTCGATTTTTTTTTTAATGAATGAAAACATGAAAAAGCGCCTCTGTTTATAAGAAGATAATTACAACCGTTCCTCTGACGTGCTGATATCTGATATAATCCTCTCTGTTATCATCACCCGTCCCTTTCAAATCAAATGATGTTCAATGTTTGCGTGCCAGCAAGCGAATTTGTATGCCTTTACTATTATTTCGTCACCCAACATGAGCTTGTAAAACAGGGTATACACTTCCCTCACGGTTTTCATTCATTTAATTCTATACGCGAAGCACAAACTTAATGTGAAATTCCATTTATTCAAAATTGAATCGCTCGCAAATATCAGAATGAGACGAGCACTTTGTTGTTAGGGATATGAAACAATAATGCTTTCTTAACATTGCTTGTGAAGCATGTGAAATCTGTTATTTTGTGAAATTGGTGACAGCAAGATTTTTTTCTTGTTTCTATTGAGACGAAAACTGCATGTTATGTAGCCATTGTCGGAGTACATCAACCTTCTAGACTCTTTGGGACTTCAGACATATAGCTGGTCTTTTTCTATCAAGATAACCTTTTAACTCTCTTATATCTTCTCAGTAGTGGCAAGGAAATTGTGGTAAGATAGAATGATGATTCAGCCGCATAGATTCTTCGTGCATGATTTCCATTATCATTTTATGGAGTTTTCGCCTGTACTATTATCTCTGAAACGTAATTCTTCGTCGTCCAGAAAATTATTTCTTTCGACATTCGGCATTCATTATTTTTTATGCATTTATCTGTGAACAGAAACATTCACTTCCGAATCTGAAGACAAGCTTTTACAATTAACATAGTTTCAAACGGCACAATTATCATCATATCTATGTCATCTCTTATCATACATTATCTAAGTTTGATCACATCAGTAGTAATAATACACACTACCGCTAAAGAATCATAGCAGTGACAATGTAGCCTGCACATACATCTGTTACTTATAGCGATTCTGTAGCAGCCCTGGCATCTGGATAATGTGCGAAATGGGTTGATATGGGCAACAAGTTGTCAGTTGCGGATCAAAGTCTGGACGATGGCTCAAAATGTGAAAGATACCCTCTTTCGCCCAAACTACCTCACCTACCTACCCCACCCCATTAACATGAAAGTCTCCACTTTTGGAAGATATTCAGTCCCTTGAAAGCAGACAGACGTTCATTTTGTAGTAATTCGTAGTGAGGCTGCCGGCTTCTATTCATGTTCTTACCGAAGGAAGAAAATGTGAAAGAATGAAAAATAGCCATCGTTGTCTAACATTATGACGAAACCACCTTATACTGTCAGCAATCAAGATTAACTATGAAACAACTTCTCTTTTCTCTCCTAATCGATTTATCTCGGTGGAAATCAGGTGAACTCTCACTTGACTGCATGAATATTGAGTTTATACTTCTGTGGTTTATACATTTTGAAGTACAGCGCAACATGTTTTCACAAGTTGAGAACTACGTGCCTTGTTGATACGAGACAGGCATTGGCATTAAGCGTTAAATCGATTGACTGCTCGCTGTCCATTACGTGCCCTTCTCTTAATTACGAGCTACAAACTTATCATTACACGCTACAAAGCACTGTCTGACGGCATATAGCAGCGAGCGGTGTACAACATCCCTACTGCCGGACAAGAGAGCACACGACCATCAATCTCATTCATAATATGCACCGAATTCGTGCCAAATCGCACTATCTGGCTCTGAAACAGCGAATTAACGAAAACACAATTTGGCACGTACGATCTCTGAGCAAACATTGACAAGAATGTGTGGAGATGGAAAGGTTGCGAGCAGAGAAGGAAAAATGGAAATGCATTATTAATCAAAAATTAGCACCCAACACAATACACCTGTTCATTCGCTGGGGGAGAAAGAGGAAAGAAAAGGGGGAGGGGAGGCGAACCCAAAGAAATGCTCACTGCCCTTTGTACCTCGTGGGCAAGAGTGGTAATCAAATTTCATAATCAAGAGAAGTTTACCTGAATAGAATTTGGAGTTAGTGTACCTTGCGGGTGAGAGTAAGAGAAAGAGAGAAGGAGATGGAGAGAGGTGAGGGGGAGAGGAGGGAGCTAGTAAAGTGAGATCGCTGCCAACGATAATGACCGCCAACGCTGCCCCAGATTCGGGCCAAGTCACGATCGTTGCTCCGGCGATTAGCGACAGAACAAACACTAATCCTTTAACATTTTGACTCGATAAGACCGATTTGACCCTCGTGTAGAGCAATTCAATACATTCCGGCTTGGTTGGTGTGGCGTCCAAGTAGTGGCGCAAACAAAGTATTACAATCCAAGGAATTGCACTTTATGGAGAGAGTTAGGGTCCCCCCCCCCCACATCTTTCTGTGATGGTAAATGATGGCATTTCATACAAAAAAGTTGATTTTTTTCTGCCTTTGTCAGAATAGCATTCGCCTGTGGCTTGTTACACACTGATATCTCATATTATCCTTATCAGTAATAACTACGTGAGCACGAATCATTCTTTTTATGACGTGAAAAAGTATCAGATGCCGCGGAATACTTTCTCCAAAAAAAAAAAAAATATGGGGGGGGGGCCTGACACCCATATTTTTATGACGAAGTTCATAGAGACTGTATCGTACCCCTCCAAAAACATAACAAAAACAGGTAAAAATGGCAAAAGGGAAAATGCATTATACAATGTTATAGATCTTACGTGTTCTTATCAAACGTGGACCTTTCCTTTTACCCAAATGATGCGTCTTGATTGAGTGTAGTCAGTATACCAGACGTTAAGATATTTTTCTTCTTGTTTTGTGAGTGACCAATAGAGATTTCAATCACTGTCTTATATATCAATTCAAGTAGGTTTTATTTCTAATGTCTGAATTATATCCACATTTCCAACTCATAATCAAAATGTGCATATCTCAGAAAACCACGCGGGGGAAGATATGTTATTTCTTTCGCCAAAGTACCACTTGGAAATCGATAACGAAAACAAAGACGCTCAGGAGTGATCGGGAACCTGTACTTTGGATGTCGATGGGCCGGAAAGTGGGTCCTAGAGTGGTCAAAGAATGGATTGAGAGTGATCTACTTTTCTGGCAGTGAGAAAACACTCAGAAAACACCACGGCGCAATCAAACCCACAAACTTGTTTGTGTTCATGAATCGGGAAGGCATCTTTATGATGGTGGTGGTGATGGAGGGGGGGGGGGGGGGGGAGGGTGGGATGAGAAAGGGAGTGAATGAGATAAAGAGGGAGAGTGAGGATTCCAACGTGTGTAACACCTGAAGAATGCGTACTCGCGAAGGCCTATGACGTGTGTCAGCGAGACATTATCACTCAGATACTCAGAAGAAATGCAATGTCATACAATGAATCATACATTGTTTTATACGTGTATGTATATGATGTGAATTACATATATATATATATATATGTATATATATATATATATATATATATATATATATATATATTTGTTTTACATATAACCATTGATTAAATGAATAAAGAAATGAATAGACAGTAAATAAACACATACACGGAGATTATGTACAGTTACATTCATAATTGTAAAGTCCATGCTTATGTTTTAACATATATACAGTACATGTATATATATATATATACATACATATGTATATACATTTGTTGTGCAGACCATTGATTAAATGAATAAAAAATGAATAGACAGAAACAACACATATACACGGAGATTATGTACAGTTACATTCATGATTGTAAAGTCCATGCTTATGTTTACGTATAATTATGATTTTATATATATATGTATATATATATATATATATATATATATATATATATATATATATATATTGGATTCTGTGCGCAAAAGTATCATTATAGTATCGCGATCATATAGCAAACATACATTTTTGTTCTCTCACTGTCGCAGCCGTAGTTTTGAAGGATGTTCTCACTCTCTCTTGCAAATCCTGAGCACAGACACTGTAGACGAGATATGTCTTCAAAACGTTCAAGTGGTGCTAGTATTTTCTTCTTCTTCTTCTCCTCCTTCTTCTTGTTCTTCTTACTTTTTTTTGTTGGTCTTTTTATCTGAACCTGCCGGAAAAGCGATCCAGGCGACCCGCTTGAAGAGGGGTTGAACACACACTCGTGGGCTCGCGATTCTCGCTCTGCTGTCTGTGTGTATAACGATTCTAGTACGTCCTTCAACTTGGTGTCAAAAATGGCGCCGTTAGAGTCGTGTGTGGGGGCTAGGGTCGACCTTTCAAGAGGCTGCCTCTGGTGTTGTCGTTGTTGTTGTTTACTGACTGATGGTGAAGAGATAGAAAGAGACCTGCTTTTTCCCCCGAAAGATAGATCCGTTATTTATACAGGCAAATTGCGTCAGTATCATCTGTTTACAACCTTAAAACAAAACAGAAACAACAAAAAAAAAATGTGAAAGTGTCATGATCCTAAGAAAAAATTTCGAAGAAATGAGTGTCATTATCATTTCCATTTTTGTCATCATAATTGTGGCTGTTTTATTACAATTGCTAATATCGATCATCATTACTGTTTTATTTCAATGCTCATTTTCTTTAATTTTAATTGGGGTACTTATATAAAGAATCAGTCAGTATGCATCCCGTATGTATTGTTGTCAAGACTGAACATGGAAACTGCAATCGTTGTTACCAGAGATACTAACCATCGAATTGAATCATCTTGTTACAGATAGTTATAACTGGGGAAAAAAAGAAATGCAAAGCGGGAGCAAAGTGTGTTTGTATAGCAAATGTGATATGGCAATCTATGTGATGATTAGATTGTAGAGAATCTGTATCCGAATCAATTCCCTCTGTTTTCCTCCTTCCCCTTCACTCATATTTTTACTCCACCCCCCCCCCCCCCCCCTCTTTCTTTCCATGTTCTTCCTCCTCCTCCTCCCTTTCGACACATCTTCCTTACCGGCGCATGCAAATCATCCCCCCTCATACGCGCGGCAGCGACACGGGACGGTTGAATTCAACAAGTAGTCTGCCTTAATGGCTCTTCACTACCTTCATTTGAGCTTTCTCCTTTCCCGCCAGAAAATCGCCCCAAGTCAAATCAGTCGAGAGATATGTAACCCAAGACGAGACTTCTTTTTTCCGCCGCGCCAAAACCAGGGAAACCCTTTTGCGCACTCATCAACCACATACTCCGCCGTAAGGCGCGATTTTTATCGTGATTCCCTTCTTCTTGTTTTTGGTTACCATCTTTCTTTTCGCCTTTCCTCGGAACTTGCCCCCTACCTCCTTCTGAGAGACAGGATCGAATGACGTTGCCAAGTTCAACTGCTTCACTCGTGCGAGAACGAAAGTTGCCGCGAACAATGTCGATCGAGAAATGAAAAAGGGGGAGGGAAATGGGCGAAATGATATAAAATGGGAACCATCTGCATTCCCTCGCGGGGTTCCATCGAATGAATCGGGGAGGAATGGTATGTGGCATATTGCAAATCGAGGAGAAGAGTGTTGGGAAAAGACGACATATAATAATGGCCCTGAGAAACGGAATTGATTAGAAATGTCACATTTGCATCGCGCTCGAGATTTCTCACGCATGCTGTGGTATAGAAACAGCCCAATAATGGGATTTTAGAGAACACGTAAACAACAACGGTAAGTCATATCACTATATTGGTTTATCAAATCTGGGGCAAGCAAAAGTGTACGAAATGCCGTCCACCTGTCCGCAATGAACAACAGGTTGCTAAGTAGCCCGGTCTATATCCACCATTAGATGCCATTAAAATGGTGGAGCCGAGGAGCTGTAGACACCTTAGCAATCTTCGTTAGATCTCGCTGGAATACTTACAGTTTGATATTGCATGACACTCGGTTTATTTTTTTTTTCTGGCGGGAGAGGCACGCTTGATGGTCGTTAATCTGACGATAGATTCACACTGATATTCCGTCTGGGCAAATACAACTCTCACACGCCGGAAATTGGTTCCCAAAGAATCGCTGTATGGAAGAGCGGCAAGAACAAACGCATTCAGGATACGTGAAGGCAACACCAGCAGCACAAAGACATGTTGTCTAATATGGGTTTTTTTTTCTTCCTCGAAATGCCATTCTGCAAAAAAAAAAAAAAAAAGAAGAAGTCAGAGACAAAAACAAAAACTGATCATTAAATAAACAGGTAATTGTTCCTTTGCTCATGATAACTCACTATTTATTTTTGGAAACTTCTGAACCTTCCAATTTGATTGCTGTTGATATGAAATTGTGAAAGGAGGGGATAACTTAGTTGCCGACATTTTGCCAATGAACAGGATAGATGCGGCATGTAATTTTCTCAGTACTCCGCCATCCATCTCGTGCAATCCTCGCCCAAGTCAGCCAGACAAGGGGTACACATTAAACTAGCTGGGCACACACCTGCGTGCAAGAATGACGTCACTGAATCGCGACAATCCGTCAAGCTTTGCTTAATTCTGTCCCCGAAGAGCTAGAGTGGGATACACTCGCCAAGGGTTGAGCGGGGAAGACAGGGATAGACAGATAGGAAGACGAGGGAGAAGGACGACTCAGTACAATGTAGACCAATGAGCTTAGGTGTGAACATATCTTGTCAGATGATGATAGGGGAAAAAGGGAAAGAAGTAAATACTCGGTGAGACTGACAGACTGAAAACTAGAACAAAATGTGCATGAAAAACATTTGAAAGATGCATAGGCCCTAATGCTGTATAACATATTCGATCTATTTCTGCAGTGTATCATAAATACAAAAAGACAAACACATGTGTATACGAATTTATATATATATATATATATATATATATATATATATATATACACGTGTTTATATATGTAGGCGTATATATATGCATATATATATATACATATATATATATATATATATATATATATATATATGCGTGTGTGTGTGTGTGTGTGTGTGTGTAGAAAGAGAGATAGAAAGTGAAATGAGATAATAGGAGAGACAGAGAGAAGTGAGAGATGAAGGAAGACATGATTTGTTGTAGTTTCCCTTGCTCGTAAAGCCCATTGAACATGAACTCATATCTACAAGTCCTTGGTGTCACCCGCTGACGTAAGGCACGACCCGGGGAATTGCGGAGAATGAATAAGGGTATGTGCATGATGTCATGTCTTGGGCAAGTGTTTCTTGACCTTTGAAGTATCCATGACCTTCTTCCAATCTAAATGCAAACGAGACACTGTGAATCTCTGAATGTAGATTACCCTGCTCAGCAAACAAATGTAAATGAATAAAAACAGGAAGAAGAAGAAAAAAAATCATTTCAGCGTACCTAGGCATGACAGACAATTACTTTGAAGAAAACACATCTGCGGAATTTACTCCAATTTGCGTTTTTGCTTAGCATTTGCAGATCGAAGCATTAATCGCATCTTTTGTGGAGAGACAACATTGATGGATATCACACGAATCTATTTTCAGGGGTGTGTGACCGATTGATGGGTTGATGTGTCTCTGCGGCTACCAGAAGACATCAGGCTGCGTACATCGAGGGGCCAGATCTACGAAAGAACTGATTACCTCGATCGCATTCATTTCTTCCCTGTTCTTATTATATTTCGATATTTCTCGAACGCGTGTAAAGTGACGCGCTGCCAAATCATCCGCCCGAAACGGCGAATGGTGTCGTTTCGGAGATGACACCTGTACTTAACGAGGCCCTGGTATCGCTGTCCGAATAACCTTTTCTTAATGACAAAACGGGATATCGTTCGGGCTCATCTTAAAAGATCACTTGGCCCATATTTATAAATGGGGACACACTCTCTTGTCGCTATTTCATTTGATGAGTCGAGGAGTTTATTAGTCTGATTTCTCTTTTCTTTGTTTTCGATTTTCGATTTTTTTTTTTACATCAAGACGCAGACACAACGACTAGCTATAATCAGGCGTACTTTGTAGAGCACAACCAACTGTCGAGTAATTATACGTCCTACATGCTAGACTGATTCCAAGCCACTCGCAAAAGGTTATGGTCGTCATGATTTTGACTTGTGTCATGCCAATTACCTTATACAATTCCACAGACCATGGACTTCCTAATTGTAGCAGAGAAGAGTACGCAAACTAATAATTGACGAAAAATAATAATCACAAATCCATCGCTATTTTCATTGATGACATTAATTTAAAACACCCTATCAGTAAACAGATATGATAGTACAAAGAGAAAAAGCCACGACGATAACACGGCTCTGAGTTCATCGAATTATCTCAACCGACTTTTCGGGTTGGAGTCACCTCGCAGTAAATGCACTTTTTTTTTTTTTTTGCGAGACCAGATTAGACTCTTGTACCTGACGCCAGCCAGCAATATTTCAACATTGCCATTTTCATTTTGTCGTTAGCAGTAGGTATGCATCTGTGGGGCTGATGATGAAGACCAAAGTAGAGACACGATGCTCAGCACCATAGTCTAAGTCAATGGATATAGTACCTCCAAGGACAATTTGGAAATATGTGCCCATATGAATTAAAGTGAACATTCAGTGACCGCTTATTCAATACATCATCCAGAGAACAGCAATTGGCAATGGCTGTATTAGCTCTAATAATGAGGGTATTGGCAAACTTTGAGAGTTAAGCTCTGGTAAGCACGCTCTCTGTGAGCAGTCAGCTCGTACACCAGCTATAAACAAGAGACGGTGATTACTACCGATTACCGCTCCGACAAAGTGGCAATTAAAACATATCTTCGCTCGCTTTGCGCCATTAATTTTGAATTGCGCGCGGATGTGCGTGAATGCGCGTCTGCAGGGGCGAACGCAGAACGTTGTCTGCCGCGGGGATTAAATGTCGTCCTTGTGGCTTGAACGTGTCGTGTGGTTTCTAGTCGGCCAAAGGGCCAGTTGACTTTGCTCACGAAGAACATGAGGGGTTATCCCAGATTGTGGTCAAGAGTATCAAAAGACCACTCCTCTCACAAAGTGAACAAAAATACGCAAGGCTCAGAGACCAAACCGGGGAGCAAACGGGGGCCGAGAGGTCCTTGTTTGCAAACAATGGTGAGACCAGCAATTGCTGGAAAGCGTGACGTTTGAGAATCGCCCATGCGAAAATGTCCAACGACAACAGACGTGTTTTGCGGCTGACAAAGGAAGTGTCGTGACTACGAGGTGAATAACCTTGATGGGGAATATGCCATATTTCAATCGTGAACACATTGCATTTTGTTTTGTCATCATGGGAGAACAATTCTCGTATGTACATCAGTAATGACTTGTGACGTTCTGTTTGTCGCTGATAGAGGTATACTACTACAGTGATATTTAATACATTGCCGGCAATATGTCACGTGAATCCATCTTTGAGCATGTTTTTCATGGTTATGACGAAATCCCTCTCCCAAAAAAAGGGGGTTTAGTTATAATATTGCACCTCCTCTTCTTTTTATTCCTGGTAATGATTAGAATCAGTAAATTCTATGACCAGCACAAGCTTAATGATACAACATGATAATAAAATGCAACCTCACATATATCTATCACGTTGTGTATAAAGAGCAGGAAAACTCGAAGTCTGTGTGTAAGGCAAAATATAAGCTCCGTCGATCGCATCTCCATAATTCTCCATCCGAGCGAAACAAGCCTGGAAGGCAAGCACCATCTTAAGTTTGGTGAACATGTTTGAAGCGCGCTTCTCAAATTGGCTGGAGAAGGCATTACCCGTCCCTAACCGCACGGCAAACGCCGGGGCTTGTTTGCACGGCGCTACAAGCACGCGCAACAAGTCTGCTGAATAATAAAAGAAGGAAGTAGGCAGCTCGTTCATCAAGTCGCATGCTCGGGCGATCTCAAATTGAAGCAAAAAAGGTTACCGTCCCACTCGCATCCATCATTTCGTCTTCACATCTTTCCTCCATCGCCAACATCTTTCCCCCTATCTTCCCCGGACTCTGGTGCACCATCCGTAACTGCGCACGCAGGGAATTGATGGCGGGCCATTCTTTACCTCCAGGAGGTGAAAGTCAGAGCGCTGGCAGTGGAATGTGCTCGCGCGTGCAAAGTGAACATATGCTCTGAAAAAGGGAAAGGGAAGGGGGCTCGGATGGGACTGTAAATAACTATTCTATTCATAAATAATGCTCTCCCGTCTTTCTGCTAAGAAAAAGAGAGTGACAAGTCATTTGCAGAACACGAAGTAAACCAAAAGACACTTTCTCATATCCTCTTTGTCGTTTCCTATCCCTGGCAATCACACTTCGTTTCTCGTCTTCTTTTTTTTTTTTTTTATTTCAATGAGATGAAATAAGTTTATAGCCAGAGAAGCGCTTTAAATGGCGCCCTCTTGCGAGAGAACGTCAAAAACTGCATCATCATCTCTTAATGTATTCATCCCTGTGTTATCCTTTGCCACATGTTATCCGGAAGACGTACACAGAGTACGCCAATGTATTCGGTCATTTTGGAATGGAAATGGAAAGCGCAAACTAATCACCATTATCAGTTGTTAATTATTGTGAGCCCAAGCCACCTTAAGATCCCCAGACAATCCACTTAATCACACTAGTGAAGTAGGGTGGGTTGTTTTAATTTCAAAACATTCTGAGCAATCTTAATATCACTCTATGTGTTTGTCTTGTTTGTAATTCGCCGCTCGTCTTTAATACGAATATTTTGTGTCAATCACACTTTGGAAATGAATAAGAATTAAATCTCGGTATGCTGTTTCCTTCAACTGGAGGCAATAGTGGACAAGCGAAGAAATGATAATCAATCATCATGTGAACTGGAATCATCAAAAATCCGAATTTAATCTATAATATTACTGATAATCACTTCTGTAAGCTTTCGAATTTTACCACATTACCAATTATTTTAATCTTCTCTCTCCATGTTTTCTGTTTAGTACGTGTAGAAATAAGAAGACGTTAATATTGATTATGTTTGATGTATTGCTTGAAGAATTTCAGCCTTTTTGTTTGCTCTTCTGCAGGCTACATCCATGACATCACTCCTTCACCGTCTTCCCCGCCCAGCGAACCGCTGATGATCACCAACCTGATCAACCACCACAACGATGATAGATCCTCATCAACCGGTTCGCCCGAGCCGATCACGCTCTCCACCGAATCCAGTCCAGGCGACATCGGTGTCGAAGGAGATCTGCTGAGCCTGCAGAGCCAAAAGGGACAGCTGTTTTTGTCCTACGAGGCGTTCCTGATAACCGATGGACGGTCACGACGCCGCGCTTTGCAAGCGGGTGGCGGCGGTGGGATAAAGGGCACGAGTATTGATCAGCACAACAAACTCGGTGGCTCGCTATCTGACCTGTCCGCGGCAAACCGACCCAAGTACAAGTGTAATGAATGCGGGAAGCAGTACGCAACTTCGTCCAACCTGTCCAGACACAAGCAGACCCATCGCAGCCTCGACAGCCATTTTGCCAAGAAGTGCGAGGTCTGCGGCAAGGTGTACGTCAGCATGCCCGCCCTAGCCATGCACGTGCTCACGCACAACCTCAAACACAAGTGCACTGTCTGCCAAAAGTCCTTCAGCCGCCCATGGTTGCTCCAGGGCCATATGCGCTCGCACACGGGCGAAAAGCCCTTCGGCTGTGCGCATTGCGGCAAGGCATTCGCCGATCGTTCCAACCTCCGCGCGCATATGCAGACACACTCGGCCTACAAGAACTACAAGTGCAAGCGGTGCGACAAGTCCTTTGCCCTGAAGTCGTATCTGAACAAACATTACGAGTCGGCCTGCTTCAAACTTGACGGCGAGATCCGAGATGACGACATGATGACGAGCACGCCATCACCGTTGTCTGATGCAGAAAACATCTCTGTCGATAGCAACATATCGGCGTGAGGGATTTCAAGCCACAACTGGTGTCTGAGACAATTGACAACGCCTCAGAGAAAGAAACAGAAAGGCCTTTAACGTACACGAACTGGTAACAAAGAGGAACAAAAGTGGCCAACGAGGGAGCTTAGAACAGCAAGTATTATCATTGCGAAGAACAAAAAGACAAACATGTCGAAATACTGACTTCTTTCTTAGCCGGTCACAATTTGAGTATTAATGGAAAACATTATATCAAGGACTTCATACCATGCCAAATACTCATTCTCTGATGATAGCATATAAATGATTATATATATCAAAACAAACTGGAACTCGTTTTCCGAAACACGTTGTATTCAAGCAATAATACTAGTAGAAGTAGAAACCTATTCTATAAGTTTGAATCAAGTGCAATAAAAACAAGATTTTAGAATAAAATCATTATGAGTTATGGCATTGCTACAGAAGAACTCTTTATTCTTTGTTTCTTTACGACACAGGAGGTGTTATATTTAAGTTCGATGAAAAGTAGAGGCAAGCCTAATTATCCCCTATGTGAATTGTAACTTACTCAGGCGGTGTTATCCTAACTTGGTAGGTTTTTTGTTGTTGTTGTCGATGGTCTTGTCAGAGGCATACATTTTTGAAATTTTCACTTGGAATTATGATATGGCTTTGCTCGCTGTGACTGTACTAGGTGGAAGCAATTTCTCCCAATTGCCTTGTAGCTGAAGCTGACAAATACTTGTACGAAATTATTGCGATCCATGAGTCCTAAAGCATAAAGTCCTTTTTACACGAAGGTGCTCTTTAATAATGTCTTAGTTTAGCATTCAGTAAAGAACGAGCAAATAACGATATCTTATAAGTATGTCAAAATTATGTGTGTGTGTCTTAGGAAATGAATTAACATCTCATTCGTTCAATATCTTTCCGTAGTAGACTCAGCAAACCTCAAATGCACAAATACCTGAATTTATAAAAATAAAGAGGGAAATGTTACAAGAGCCTTAAATCAGGGAATACATTTTATGTTCGGAAAAAGGGGTTTTCATGATCACTCTTTAGAAATGAGTATCGACCATTCTTGTGTTTAGCTTTGATTCAGCAACTTAGAAGCAACACATAATAGTAAGAAGATGGAGATTAAAAACACACACCAAATAACTCTACTCACACGGAATACATCTCATGAACACAACTTCGTTTCCATAGCAACTCAATGACGCAATCTTTAAAGAAACCTATGCATTCGAAAATCTGCAATATCATTAATGTTGATCAGTGATCGTTGTTCACTTTTGATTATAATGCAATGTTAATCACTGATTTATAGTAAGTGTTATGTCTATAAAACTTTCTACATGTTTTTTTGGGCGATGTGGAAGATGAAAAAGTAAAAACTACTGCCAGTAAGTGAGAAGAAACAGAAGCAGCAAGACCATCTCGTTGAATGTGTGATGTTGTCGTATTGTTCTGAAATTTGCAAAATATTTTGTACATAATTTGTAGTATATTTGATATTTGGTACTTTTGATACAACGAAATGGCAAGGACAAAAAAAGTTCAATAATGATGTAAATAATCGTATTCGCAAACAAACATAAAAAAGATCTTGATATATTTGCTGTAGAGAAGCAAAAGTCACTATTTTATGAGACTAATTCAAAAGAGTGCAAGGGAACCACCCTCTAACTCTTCATTGTTGTTTCTTTTTTTCATCTAAAAATCTGATATCTTCCAGACGAATGTAAGTGCACGTTTTAGGGACCATAGAAAAAATACAGACACTTCAAGAACAAACATGTGCAATACAGCTATTACCTGATGTGTAATATATTTCGAAAGTTTGCGGAGCATAAAGCTTAATGTTTCGAAAGAAATCTTGAAAATTGCGTCCTCTCTTTCTCTTCTTCTCGGCTTCTTTTTGTTCGTTTGTTTGTTTGTTTTCAGCAGAATCAATTGTATTGACCTGTTAAGGCGTGATCGGATTGGTTGAAAAAGTGTGATCACTGAGCCTGAGTGTGTGTGCGTGTGTGTGTGTGTGTGTGAAGGTGTGTGCATGTGCTTGCGTGTGTGCGTGTGTGTGTTTGTGTGTGTGAAGGTGTGTGCATGCACTTACCCATGGTGTACAACGAGGACACACATACGAACTTTACATTTAAACCGAGGACACACAGAACCGAGGACGTCCTCGGTACGCAGACCATTCCAAACGGTCTGCTTTTGCATGTTTTTGCATGTAGGGGTACATGTTAGTAGGTCCTCGATTAGCATTATTGTAATAAATCCTCGGTTGGATGGTAATATACGAATGAGTCCTCGGTTGACAAAGTCCTACTGACACACAGGTCCTCGGTTATGTGGTAAAATTCTTATGGGTAAAACAGGTCCTCGGTTTCCACCATAGACGCGTATGTGTGTGCTTGCGTGTGTGCGTGCGTCTGTTTAGATCACTACTTAAACCTCATTATGAATACTCGATCCCGAGTTCTGAACCTTGTTGACCTATTGTTATATTTCTCCTTTTCCCCTATATTTGTCCATCCTTTTTGGATTCCAATCTAGTCAAAGTTCGAGATTATTTGTTTGTTTGTTTGTGTGCGTGTTTGTGCGCGCGCGTGTGTGTGTGTTTTGCCCTGTTAAAGCTCAGGATACCTAACGTGAAATGAATGAATTCATTCATTCTGGCCTGAAAGTTAAATGAGCAAAACACTTGACATGATGTAGAAAAGAAAGATGGGAAAAACGAAAAAGAAATTCAGAAATCAAATCAAAATCAAATCACTCAAAGAGATCAAAAACAAACAAAATGAACAAAGAAATTGAGAAATCAACAAAATCCTACGAAACAAAGGCTTAAATTTGTACACACACACACACACACACACACACATACACACAAACACATACGCACACTCACACACACACACACATACACACACACACACACACACACACACACACACACACACACACACACACAAACAGAGCAAATGACGAGTCCTGTTTTCTAGGCAGTTACATACCAAGTATATGATAATGTATATGTGAAACAAGGAGAAAGAGAATGACACTAAGACTGAGCATAAAACAACCGGCAGGAATGAATGACACAGACATTGAAAAGTAACAGCAAATGAATAAAGAAGGGTGATCCGAAGAAAACTACTTCAATGTCCTTTTTTAAGTAATTCTCTGTCTTATCAATTCAATTCAATTCAATTCAATTCAATTCAGTTCTATTTACATCAGTAAAAGGAAAGGCGGATAAAGGTGATAAATTTATCAATTCAACAGTTAAACAATTTGAAAGGACAAATTATTGAGTATAATACAAAATATATGTATGTTCAATAAGCGTGGAAGTATTGTTAGTAGACGAGGCCTTAGATTCTAGGAAGGGGAAATATCGGTTCGAATCCTTTCCGGTATGTTCATTAACTACACAAAGTATGTAGAGACAATACTGGTAACCTTGATAACGCTGGCATAATGATAACAAGCCAGTTTGGGGTTATAGCTCATGGCACATTGGTACGAATGACCTTTCTTTTTCTCAGTCGGTTAGGGGCACTTCATTCGTTTTCAGAGCGACATAATGCATAAGCTTTACGTAACAATTTATGGGATTCATCAATCCTGTTCAAACAAAGAATGAACTTGCGTAGCGACCAGATGACCAGAATGATTCGTCAATTAACACCTGTGGAAGCATCCATTTAATTATTTGGCATTGAATGTATTAACACTCTCTTTCCATTGATATTGCCAAATAGCACTTTTGCTGTCAGGTGGATGTGCTGGCAAGCAATATTTATGAGGATTACGTGAATAATCATTACATCACAGACTGATGCTTATCCCAGTGAATTTAAAAACCCACATGCCTGTTGGTACGAATGACCTTTTTTCTGCTCATGCGCAAAGTGGAACTGCGAACTGGCTTATAGCGCGGCCCTTTTGGGAGAGCAGTGTTTAATACAGTGAACAGGCACCCTGGTTAGATTATACCTTATCATTATCATTGTTGTTCCCAATGTCATAATTAGTTTCAGTATAGTAGAAGTAACATCAGTAGTAGTACTTTGTAAAGTTGTTGTTTTGTTGTAATATCATCATCATATCAATTATTATCATCATTACCATGATCATCATCAACATCCTCCTCCTCCTCCTCCTCCTCATCATCATCATCATCATCATCGTCATCATCATCTCATCAGCAATTCTATTCTAGTCAAAATTAATGCTTGTGTGTGTGTTTTTTTTGTACTATGCATACGTATTGTTTGATATCTATTTTCATAAGCATTTCAAATGATGAGTAGATGACTGTGAATAAACAATCTGACAGTATAATTCCAAATAATATACAATTTTTTTTACAGCATCTGATCAACATAATCATATCATTATCACCCGACACGCAAGGAAGTATTATCAAAACATGCAGGAATCGGTTTGTTTGCCTTATTTTAACCCATTATTTACTAGAAACGGATTTAACATGTAGTAATTCATATTCTAAGGGGATTTACCGCGTCCCTGTTGGAAACTGGCTAGGTTGGAATGTGCGCGGCCAGGCGGCTATTATTACTACAGCTTGGCTGAATTGTACCAAATACGGGGCTTATTCTTGGACTTGACTGGCCCATCATTATCTGTTTTGCGGGCCAGTAGTGATGCTTTCTTCGCTAATATTTTCTCTTCCTTTCTCATCCTGTCTCTCATCGAGGGACGTTAAACTTTGGCGATAAGTTTCTCTTTAGTCACATAACACCCGAGTTGGACTTTTGCCTCTTGGACTTCAATACATATAAGGATAATGTTGACATGTTGAGTGTTGTTACACACAACAGAGAGGTTCACCCCAACTGCGCTCCTTCTACAAGGAGTACGATAAAGATTTAACTCGTTTCGTCGTTACCATGGAGACATCGAACTTGAACGCCAATTACACTCATGGCACTTGTCATCTGTTGTTTATCTGATTATCTTTTGTTTGCTAGGTACCATATAGGACATAACTCCAAGGAATGTTAATAAGGGGTGGGTGACTATATCAGCAGATACAGAGACGCGTTATTTGTTTTGTTGGGTTGCTGAAATGCCAGGGATCTTCATAATTTCATTCTTTGGCTCCTGCGTCAAGGGAATTGTCGAACAAATTGCTTTAAGTTTACAATGTGTCCAGCAAACGAACCATGAATGAAATAATAGATGACAAAATAGCGGCGACATTCTCTTATTACTGTATTAGTCTTATACGCTCTTGCACTGCATATATTACAGCAGCAACAAAGTTTAGAAAAGTTCTTTGACCCGGTGATTGTATGCTGATATCTTGAAACTAATTGTGAAATACTCTGAAATTGGATGTAACAGTCCCTTCACCTGTCAAACAATGAAAATTTACATCGAAATACCTCTTCCACTGCAGCATCTTATCCAATCTGAGAGAGGTACCGAGTGGGTGGAAACTCAAATGTTGTCATGATACGGCTGCGTTGATCAGCGATCAGTGATATATATCCGTGTCTTTACACTTCTAAAGGTCCGTCAAGAGCCTGCTAAATATCGACGACATCTTAAAGCCACAATGGGAATCATTACAGTATGGAATGACTCTGTCGTGTGAGTGACGTACTGCTTATGTGTATGACGGGGTTAAAGGTTCGACCCCCAAAACGGGACTTGTGTCTGTGGTCAATATGCATTATCTATATGGGGCACAGGGCACCTCGCTTATGTGACCAAACTGTATCTCAAACGGGTATCTGGTTGAGAGTTGGGAGAAAAATGTAGAATTGGATGTAGCGTGTGTGAGCCAGAGACAGGCAGCTACGCGGGAATGCTCCAAAAGGGAATGGAAGGTGTGCAATTTATGTGCCTAGTTGACGCCATGCAGTGACATTGCATGACGTTGTCAAGTATAATGAAGATCACAAGACGGAAAGGCATTATCTACATGAAATGATGATGGTGGTGGTGTGGTGTTGGCACTGGTGGTCGTGGTAGTCATGGTGGTGGGGGTAATGGTGGTGGTGATTTTGGTGGTGGTGGTGGTGGTGATGATGGTGGTGGTAGTGCTAGTGGTTTTGGTGATGATGGTGGTGGTGGTGGTGGTGGCAATGGTGGTGGTGGTGGTAATGGTGGTGATGATGGTTGTAGTAATGGTAATGGTGGGATGGTCGTGATGGTGGTGGCGGTAGTGGTGGTGATGGTGTTGGTGGTGGTAGTGGTGGTGGTGGTGATAGTGATGGTGGTGATGGTGGTAGTGGTGGCATTGATGGTGGTGACTATTATCATTATTATCTTTATTATTGTCTTATAACCTATCAGTCTACTGAACACGCTAAATCGAACATCGAGATGATTATTTTTGTCTTTGAATTATTGTATCAGAATTTATGTGGCTGATATTGTGCGACACAGTCAAGTTTCAAATATCATACTAGTGGTTGTTTTGGTCGTTACAGTTTTCATGGAGTGTGTCGCTTATTTATTACATTTGATACTAGTTTCCTCACCTTCATAGTCCATGGGCCAAGACCCGAAAAATGGGTTGTTGGTACCATCTGAGGTGGCACAACCTTTTTGGTGTCAGTTTGTTTGTCGGGCATAGATATGCTTATCAAGCTCTGATAGCATTTCCAAATGAGTAGCTTAGTCATAATAAATGAATTTTTAACCAATTTGGTCTCGTTTTTATATCCCTATACTTCTGAATCGAAACTAAACCGCTATACAAAGAAGAGCACTGCCTTCTGTATGTCCACAGGTGTTCTGTTGTAAACGCGGTGCGCTTAGTTTTTATTCAAGGCAGCGAAGGGAATATCCAAAAGGTTATGATGTCCACAGCTGTCACGCGGTGCGCTTAGTCTTTATCTAGACCAATGTACCGTTATCATATCAAACGTTCCTCATAAAAGGGATTATCTATACTGTTTTTATACTGCCCTATCAACAAATACATCAGTTTTAAGCAAAAATTACTCTGTTCATTTACAATATCATTCATTATAATGTATTGTAGTGTACCGGTACATTGTTTTTGCATATCTTATATTGTTGGAGGGAAATAAAGCGACATTGGCGTGGTATCAGCGTTTTCACCGTAGCGTTTTCGCCGGAAAATGATAAATAATTGAAAGATACGGTAAAATTCACGAGGAATTGCTTTTGTTGTTGTTGTTGTTTTTAGATAAAAGGATATACACTGTATCATACGCTTTGAATATTCCCTTCGCCGTCTAGAATAAAGACTAAGCGCTGTGGACATCATAACCTTTGGATATTCCCTTCGCTGCCTTGAATAAAGACTAAGCGCACCGCGTTTACAAGATAACACCTGTGAACATACCATAGAGCTGCATTTTACAGCTCTATGGAACATACAGAAGACAGTGCTCTTCTTTGTATAGCGGTTAGTTTCGATTCAGAAGTATAGGGATATAACAACGAGACCAAATTGGTTAAAAATTCATTTACTATGACTATTCAAAAGCTACTCATTTGGAAATGCTATCATAGCTTAATAAGCATATCTATGCCCGACAAACAAAATGACACCAAAAAGGTTTTGCCACCTTCAGATGGTACCAATATCTGGCCTGGCCCATGGACTATCAGTTTCATCATGAGAAAGAAGGAAGACTCGACGATATAAAACAACTTTCTTTCATTTTCGACAAGATTCATCTGCTTTGACCAGGTCACTGTAGTTCACTATTCAGAGCACGGGCGTTGGATTGGGCCTCATTCGCGTTAGTGTGGAACTCGACAATGGGTTTCGAAGTCACCAATTGAAAGCTTGAAATCACAATAGTTTGACCATGGAACTAATACACATATGGACTACGAACGAAGGCTGTCTGTCGGTGGTGATGATCGGATCAAAGCAAAAAAAAAGCATGTTTTAAATGTTTTTGTGACGCTTTTGACTGAAACAGGTGCATGAATTAATTAACGAGCGCTGAATGTCCATGTGTAGTAGGTCCATGGTTTGATTCGCATGTCTGTAGCAACACCGTTGTTTACTCTTAGTGTCATCTCTTTTTCCCGCTCATTAAAAACGACGATGCAGTGACAGGAATAAGGCGCAAGATTTAAGACATGGTATGAATGCTGATTGTGGTTTATGTTGCTGTTGTGTAACGCACACATACAGTAATATAGACATTCACTTTGAGAGAGTAGAATCATATTGTTGCCCAAATTTTATCGTCTTTCTCTCATTCATTCATTCATTCATTCATTCATTCATTCGTCTCTCCATCCCTCCATTCATTCACTGACAACTCGTTAGCCAAAAACTCTGTCTCAACATCAGCACTGGTTTACTACCTTCTTCTTCTTCTTCTTCTGGTTAAGTCTGCCTCATTCAATAAGCTGAAGATTCTTGCAGACTGTCTTATTTACATGAAATAACATAAAGAGTAGTAACCGATTTCTGCGATGCGTCGATTATGCATTGTTTTCCTATAACCAATCGTTGTTCTTCATTCTCTAGGAGTGCAGAATTATCGTCTGTCACGGATTTCTTTGTACTTGTGGAACTTATTTACGAACAGCTGGGGTATTCGCGCTACTCTACTTGCGTCGGCAATATTCGATTTGTGCAAAAAATTCTTTACAATTGTTAGACTGATCTAAAAGTAAGGAGATAGTGAGGCTGGCATTCTACCATGTCGCATTCAGGACACAAAAGGTTATTTCTGCAGGACCACTCCGGCAGACCAGTGACGATATCTCGACGTTTCTTTGTCCGTCGGAAAGCAGTTCAAATCAAAGCGAAAATACTCACCCAACAAACGATTGTGCATGACTTGACCAGTTGTATCCAGGGAGAGCAGTGCTTTGCCGCGTTTCTGTTTTCTTTTTTATTCATCGGTATATTAGGTTCACTTAAGAGGCGTTTAAGGCGTAAGAAATTGGGGTGATGTTTTGTGAGTCAACACGTTTAAGGAGAAAATCTGGTGACGCGGGTCACTCGATACCCGATGACAAAACAACGAAGGAAATCGGGTTCTAATCCCGGCCAGGGGTGGTACATAGCACCGACCATTTCAGATCTGTTTTCATTCTATAATGTCTAATTTCTGCCAGTGTGCACGCTCGTGTGTAGTTCTGACGGCTTGACATTTCTCTCTTTCTCTCTCTTTTTAAGATTTAATTCACTAAAAACTGCAGCCAATTTTACCCCAAAATGCTTTAATGAACGCAGAGTGATTAGCCTACTATTGAATTACAGGAGCAGAGAAAAGGGCAGAACGTTCGACATTACACCGAGGGTCGACAAAGGCAAGATGTCAGGATAGTTTAGAAACATGCTCCCTATCAGGAACAACTGTGGAATTACCTCGCCATCTCGAATAAACTCCTACAAAGATAAATTTGAATATATTCTCCGCCATCCCGAGTCACTCCTTGTTAGGAATGGGACGACCAAAGGTTGATTATTACCGGAAATTCGACATTATCTCTCCATATTGTGGAACAGCATTCTCCATATCGAACTTGACATACCAGTCACTTATTGACGAGTGGAATAAAACGAGCCCCATTTTGTCAAGCGTTCGTGACGTGTATCAGCGACGCCTACTGTCGCACTAACTTCTGCACAACTCTGTGAAACTCCAAGCTTTACTCCATCACCAAGACAGTTTATTTTACGGTAGCTGAAACCAAAGCCATTCATTCATGTCACTTTCATTTCTTAATACTGACATGCACCCACAAGCCTGCGCAATTTTAGAGAGAGACATTCGATCACCTTGTCTGCGAAACGAAGACGGATGCCAGAGTAGGAAATTAACATGTTTCCATTCAAGCTCAATCGGGACAAATTTACATAAAAGTTATCCAGTCGTGAACTCGCACGCACCCACACGAATACTCATTCTTCTATTGCCTGGTGGTTAGATACATTCGCCTGTTAATGTAAACGAACAAGTGGTCTTTGTTGAATGGGTGGAGGAGGAGGTTGCTTCTTCTGAGAAAGGGAGATGCAGTCTCGCGGATATTAATCTTGACGCCATTAGTAAACGCATCATCGATCTCAACCGGCAACTGCGCGCCAGTCAGAGCGCGCCGGTCAGAACTCGCAAGTCAAAACCACGTTGGAGTGTGCACGTCTGGTTCGGTTCTATTTCAAGTTCAGTCTATCTGTCCTTGCAGAAAATAAGGCCAAACACGAAATCAATGCTGCTTTCTACGCCACTTGTGATCATAATCAATATGTCACTTTCAACCTAGCTAGTCATGCTGTGCAGAATAAGTAATACAGACAGCAAGGATGGAGAATGAATACATTTCAGGTTAGTAAGTAAGCTATATAAAATACAACAAAACAAAAATCATACAGCCACATTCGTCAAAAGACGCCTTTTACAACCCATAGTAAATAAAATAGGGCGGTGGCATATAACTAGGGGAAAACCGCAAAAGAGACACCATGAATGAAAACTATGTAGAATTGAGTAATTATAACCTTTCTCTTCTAAAAAAAAAAGATTAGAAAATAAACATAACTAGGAAAGGAAAAATCACATGAGAGTATGATAAACATGCAAAGATTACCCAAGTTATGAAGAGGAATAAGGTCTAAAGATATTCTTATAACCCATATAATTCTTATTTCATGTCATACGAACATTGCTCATCTTTTACGACAGCAACAACGACAATAAAAGAAGAACTCGCATTTGGTAAGACAGAGCAACAAACTGATAGATACAAAGATAGAAACGAGTTTGTTGCTTTTCTGAAACACACACACGCACGCGCGCACACACACACATACACTCACATGCAGACAGTCGAGATGGATCGTGGTTTTATTTCATAATATATCTGCGGAATATGTTTTTCATCGCATCCTGCTGCGAAGGCAGCGCTGTAATTGGGGCTGATGAAAGCGGCGACAAGTCTACCGCGCCAATTTAGACATGATCTTCTCTGAATCCATTATGTCTGAAATCATACAAATCAGGCACTTGAAAGTTTCAATAAACATTGCACATGTTTCAAAGGAGTAGCCAAGAAAGGAACTAAGGAGTGGGTTATTTCTTGTCAATTTTACCGCCTGTCGAGAAATTGCGCGACATTTCCAGTCGCTTCTCCTTGATATTTCAGTGATTCATGTCGACAGATAATAAATTAACTTGATTACTGCATGTTGCGTCATCATTGTCTCTCAAAAGAAAGATTGTTCGGCTGTATAGCGATTACGTTGATAAGTCATCGGCTCTATGTCTGTCAGATCATGACCTGAATAGAGTTTTTATATCAAATCAATTGGTTCTTCTTCATGCACAGGGTATTGAAAAATCAACAATTCTAGTTACATTTATTCACCGCAATATAGGAATATTCTTCTCCAAATTGTCTCTACAAAACATCTCCAGTGTATAAATTGACGCCAAGGAACTTGTTGAACGCAACTCCGACTGATCCTAGATCAGGCTCCCGTTCCAACTTTAGTATATAAAATACAAAGATATGCAATACACAACATTTTGATATTAGTCCTGTAATTTACTCTGCCAACAGTTTTTTCAGCTGTGCAAGTTGATTTTCGGCCTGAACCTTGTTTAAACTTTAGTCAAATTACATGCTTACAGTTGCCATTCTTCTGATTATTATCAGTACACTGTTCCGTTATCTCCAATTTCGGGACTTAAAGCAGTTGCTGTACTTTTTCTTTTCAAGCTACAAACTTTGTGGATGTATTGTCCGATACTTCTAAACATTGTCGATGAAAGAGTATTTGCTTTAGATACCATCAGGAGAAACAACATGATTTAATTACGCTCCCTGGCCGCAGGCTTGTGCACATGTGACCCTGCATGTGCGGCGTTTTGTTCTCTTTCGGCTGTTACACCACCAACCATTGACATGGACGTGTAGAGGTCTCACCTTCCCCGTTGCTCTACCAATAATGTTAGCGGCTCATGTTACAATGCGCGCGTCGTCCGACAAAGCGCGTGCCCGGTGTCCCATACCAGCGAGTGAATACCACCCATTGTTCGGCGTGTGCCCGATTCAATAAAAATCCCCAACAACCTGTAACTTTTTGAGGCTTCCTACGAACACAACGGCAGCAACAGCTTCATTCTTTTGTGACTGGGCCTGTTCGTCACTCAGTATAATTTCATCAGTTCTCCCCTCATACACTCGCCGGCGCGATAAATGTTGCCGTGAGCGTTCACGGTTATTAATCTTTACGGATAGAAAAACGATACGTCGAGATTACAGCTCGTGTGGATAGCCGTGTGTAAGAACGTGCGCACGGGTGGGCGAGAGCCGTGCACGCCACGTTTTACCTCGTGCGCGCTGCATGCTCGTTCGCGTACGTGATGCGGCTTGGCTCGCCTCACCTTTAGGGCAACAAATCAGGGAGGGGGCCGAAGAGAACCGTAAACGCATGAGAGGGCAAAGAGGAAGGAAACGGGGAGAAAAGCGAGTGGACAGGGAAGAAATGAGAACTCAGAAATTAATATCGTCTCCAGTGCTGCCTATGCTTCGTCTCAAGCGCTTGAGGTCAACACGAACTACGATTCCCCGGACGCAACACAAAAGAAACTTGGCTACTTGGTTGCAGGCTTGCAGGAAAGGCTTGTCAAACGAAGGTTCTTCCTGCATATTAGGTCTACTCTTATCTGGGGCCCACCGCTCCGGAATCTTGCTGGTCGGCTTGAGTCGATTCCTAACACGCCAGTGCGTCAGTTTTTTGAACGACTATTAGCGCGAGTGAATAATTAAGAGGCACCAAATTGAGGCGCCGCCACCTGACAGCTAAACCAACATCCGTTGGCGTGGATTTTCTCCCGTAGTGCGCCGCGCGTTGCAACCTCGGATACTCGTGCGCGGATTCCGGGACCTGTAACACGGACATTAACATAATGAATATAGCAAAGTATAATAGATTAACAACAAATCTTAAGATTGCATCAAGTCCTTGATAAAAATGAACCATGGCAGAAAAAGGAGAATAAGATTGCCATGATACCAAATGACGCTGTAAGTCTTCCACCTCGCACCAATGCTGGCTTAGATCATTATTACCAGGTTCTGTTTTCCTGATACTCACACAACCTGGCTACAGGTTGGTAGCAATGAAGAGATGACTTTGAATGGAGCTGTATACCAGCTATGAGCCATTAAAATAACCTTATTCTAAACTCGCTCTTTTCGTCTGTCATTGCTTACTCTTTCTCTCTTTTGTACAAAATGCTACAAGATTAGGACAAGTTATTAGGGGGTTTCTCTACTTGCTAATGGTCACGTGATCATTGGAATGAATAGTCATCAATAAAAAGCGACAACGAGAAAGAAATATAGTAAGATAATCTCTTTCAACAGTCTTTCCAGATGTTAGTCATCATGATGTCTCAATGGGAATGACACCATGGCATATCTATCATTATTCGATGTACTGAATTAGAACAGTGTTTTGGAAACTCATAACCAACAGAAGAAAATGAGAACTAGGTGTGCAATTAAAAAATGACCCCAAAACAAAATAGAACCCGACGTTTCGAGGAAAGGGAAGCCTGTTGCCATCGTAGCAATAAAACTGGCGATGCAGCCAGAAGACAAACGTGATAATGCTTCCACATTTTCAGTAATAATTCCTCATCAAGGGTCATTGAATATTTTGAATTGTGTGTGTTTTGATGTGTATGTATGTTTCTGTATATGGCTGTGTGTGTGTACACTTACAGGTTATGGTTTGCCGGTTTGGAGCTGTTGCTTGTATTGATATTGTCAGTTGTACACTCAAAAGACAGTTACCCTTAGTCAATTACATTATGCATGCTCATAAGATTTAGTATGATTTTTTTTTCTTTTCCGTGAGGCAGGGTGAGGAATTGTATCATTGATTTAATCACCTGAATAACCGCATATGACAATTACAAAAAAAAAACCCAACAACAATCGCCAAACAAAAACAACGATATCATCTTTTGACAGTCATTAAGTCTATAGGATTTATCGATTGCTATACAATTTATTTGCACAAGTGATCTCACATTCTGTACAAATCATTTGCACACTTTAATGTTTACAAAGATATCCGACGCATGCGCATGAAATCGGTTACATTTCGTTGTTCCAAAGGTTCGTAATTCCGAAAATGCCATAAGGTTCTTTATTCCAAAAGTTTATTGATTCGAAAATGAAAAAAACAAAACAAAAACAAAGAAGGTTCGTCATTCTAAAGGTTCGTTAATACGCACTTTTATTTTCATCTTCGGATTAACGAACCTTCGGAATATTAAACTTTTTTCATTTTCAGATCAACGAACCTCGGGAATAGCGAACATCATCCCATGAAGTAATTGGTCATAAAAATAGCGCCACTCATTTCGAAAATGATCTATATCTTCCTCTATCACTTACTTTGTTAACTGTTCAGAGGTGAAACAGTTATTGAATTCGGCCATTTTCTGTGAAGATTATGTGTGCAACACTGTCTGTGTGCACATTATATTTAGACACAGCGCCTGAAGAAGTTTGAAACCAACGACACAAACAGCTTCCAGCCTATAATCTGCATCATGGTTACGATGCTAGTTTTTCCAGTTTTGCTACTGCTTGGGTATAAAAGAAATGTTTTCCTGAAAGGCATATGCCCGGTGTTTTTTTTTTTTTTTACAAATGAGCACAATTCCCCATTCAACACACACACATATAAATCATATGTATGTATGTATATATATATATATATATATATATATATATATATATATATGTATATATGTATATATATATACATTATGATTCATCTATGTGTTTATGCATAACCATGCAAACATATACATCCACTTCAATTCAATTCAATTTAAATCAAACATAATGGTTTAGGTTTGACATACAGACGGACATATAATTTATATATCATATAAATATCTTAAACTATATATAACTTATTCAATAAGTAGACAATGATATAACACAGAACATTTAGTCAACAAGACAGAAACTCATTGAAAGAGAGAGAGGGAGAGAGAGGGAGATTGGCACAGTTTGTACCAAGAGTGTTTTGAACCCGTACTAATGATGTTTGGTAAGTTGTGAGAAAGATTTCCTCCCTCCCAGTGCCCTGTTTTACTATAGAACATGATCTTTCCGGCCTCCCTCCCCCCCCCCCCCCCCTCCTTTATGACGCAACATAGTACATCTGGAAATGATATGATATCTAACGACATCGCTGATGAATTGGATCATGCGATCTTTCGTCCTATTTATCAGCCGAAGTACTTCCCGAAGTTGCCCATGAATGAAACCTTTCTGGAGGGACTGCAAGCCGGAGAACTAGACCTAAGTTTGGGAGACGATCTCTGACTGGAAAAATGATCCAAACAGGATTAATAAGATAATTTATCAAATCTCACTCGGCATACATTAACATTTAACTTCAAAAAGAAGGCTGCGGCCCTTGGAGTTTCGTTGAAACCAAAAGGAGTAATTGTTGTCTACCTTCATTCTCCATTTAAGTCACGTGGATCCTTTCGAATGACTGAAGACGCCGACTAATTCATTAGGGTAAATGCATTCAAGATGGCCGAAATCTTCTTTGTGCTGTGCCCACACTGATATGAATGATGCCGGTACATAATGCCTCCGCAATTTATCCCCCAACTCCACAAGTTGAATCTACCCAGTAATTGCATTCCCATTTTCAAAATCCTTATTTGGTGTATGCTCTGTTCAATTGAAGAAAACGTTTTGAATGAAGTAAACTTGATCCAATTACTGATTAGGGTATGGCAGTCGTTCTGCGACGCAGAGGAGAACGACAGAAAAAAGACAAAACAAGCTGATACGCATACAGTCAAATACGGGCGATCATGGAGTCACAATCAAAATTCATTTGTATTTAGTTCCATCTCTCTGTTCCTTACTTTTCCACTAAAGCCCCTTGTTCTATTCGTAGTTACGTAGTTTTCTACAGGAAAGATGGGGCATATGTAGGTATCATGTAATGGGGTCTCCTGCACACTATTAATCGTTTCGTAGACGAAGACTGCAATACGTGATATGATTTTAGGGCATTTTTTTTTTTCGCTGAGCGAGTAAGATTGGCATTTCTATTTTCAGACCTTGTCAGTTTAGCTGTTTGTCTTGACATGAACTCTTGTATATTGTGAAATCGACGAATTCCAGTGAAAATTGCCGACTATGAAATGGCTGGCCTTAAAGGCAGCAAAAAGCTAAACATAACATGATATCATAATGAAATTTGTCATAAGATAGAGTTAGATAAGGTACGCTGGAATGACAATCTAGCAAAATCTAATAAGATGCATACTTTCATTTTTTGATTAAATGTAATAGAATTTATAAGATGTGGAACGTTATGCTGCCCTTGTGGTACAGGTAAATGCTACGCAATTTTGATTGGAGGTGTGTGTTAGATCACTACAGTTTGTGTAAATATGTCGCTTAAACGCTTGGTAGGATGCAATTTGCAATTCAATAATGATGCTTTCCTTTGCAAAATGGCCTTTCTTTCAAAGTTCTTTAACGTAGCAGTACCTCTATACTTTTCTGCTTAAGCTCGTGCTCTATTTATGTCCAATACAACAGTTACTCCAATAATAATGACGATGGTATAGTGATAATGATAATGATAATGATAATGATAATATATCTTTGTAGCCCACACATCTGCCGAGTAAAACACTTTCATCGCAGACGTGAGGGGATAATATACAAAATCAGAGAGCTGAATAAACGCATTGTTAATGACATGATAAACAGACCATGTTCCTCCAAAATTGTGTCAAACAGCTTAATTTTGCATTCACTTGTTTCCGCATTTATGGTTTGTCGGTATAACCTTGTCTTGTAGCTGGCGAAGTTTGAAACTGCGCTTCTTCACTAGTACCCGGTATACATTCTCAATATACACACTTTCACTATTCTCTCTTTGTTCTTCGTTATAGATGTTAAAGCCAAATGTGATATGTTCATATTTACGTAATTTACCTAACCGCTTTGATTGGAATTATTGTGTCGTAGATAGGAGAAAAGTCATAAGAAATCACAGTAATGACAGGTTCTTACTTAAATGAGCAAAAAGGTTCTCTTTACTATACTAGTATACTTTTCAATTGTTGATCTTTGGAGCGACAATCAAGAGCCAGCTAAAACGACAATTTCTTTCCTGAATCAACGACAGAGCTCTCTCCAGTTGCCTCGCTTTCTGGTTAAAAATAGAATGTTATATGTATTAGTTAAAACTTTTCTCACTATAGAATTCTTTCTCCTTGTCAAACAGAATTTCAATCCCACTGGCTTTTCAGCGCAGAAATGATTACCATAGCAACTGCCGTACCTTACGGGACACCTCTCCCATGGGACGAGTTTAACTCTCCCTTGCTCTCCCTCTCTCCATACCTTTCCTTCTTTATCTCTTTGTATTCCATTTTTTAAAAATATTTCCCCTGTTCTCTCTGTTCCTGTATATATCTCTCAGTTCCTTCTTGGCATGTTCTACCACCTCCGTCTTTTGTCACGAGCAACGTCACAGCGTAATCATGATAAAATCTGGCAAATTACGGCAAAATGCTGCGGAATTGATCAGGATACCTGCTGCTAAGCCATCGACAATAGCAGCGTGCTCAGTCATATCTCATTATGGAGTATCTCCCTCTTCTCCTTCTCCTCCTCCTGCTCCCTTCCTCCTCCGCCCCCGCCTCCTCCTTCTCCCCCTTTTCATTGCTCTCCTCCATCAATGGCACGATAAGGAATAGAGAGGGGGACGTCTCTTACCCGCCTCTAGGAGGTGCTTCCAAATAAGGACAAAGTCTGGAGAAGCGATGACCAACCGATGCTTTCATGTCTGGTCTGTTTTCTTCTCCTCAATGAAAGGATGTATATGAGCCCAATTCCAGGAATCGCAATTACATTTCCTAGTGCTGGGGTTCATTCAAGTTTCTGCGTCTCAGTTGTTATGACACGTATTGTCAAAATGAGGCGCCCTGTTTCTCACTCTCTCACTGTATATCCCCCCCCCCCCTCTCTCTCCGTCTTCCACGTGTTTTATTGCTTTTTATTGTAACCTTACAGTCTTAAGAATCGAAGAAGCCTTTCTTCCTTCGACTATGCTGGCGATTATCGTTCTGATCATGTACATAATATTTCCGATCAAAATGATGATATTTATCGATAATCTGAATACGGTCTGATACCAGGATAGTGACCAGTGTAAAGTTCGTTTCTCACTTCAGCTCTCGCTATTTCTGGACAGAACAGTATTGTCATTTTGATGAAAATAAAAATGTTCATTACAGGTGCAGGGGTTTAAATATATTGCCAGTTTCTCGACTAAGCAACTGCCCAGCTAAAAATATCTTTTCCCACATGCATCTCATGGCAACTTCGTTTCTCTGAAATGACATTACCACAGTCACGAAATGAATCGAAGTCGAATACAATACTCGTTTAAGAGATTAAATAAGGGTCTGCGTTATCAATTTTCGGTGATGGAATAACCATCTTATCTTATATTCAGTGTATAACAAAGAAGGAGGTATATTTAGCAAAGCTGTTCCTCCAGTAACCGGGGCTGGGTGCTAATGAATCAGTATATAATTTCGCAGAAATAGATAGAAATAACAGAGCTGATTCATGGCCTATTTGTTAACAGGATCTGCTTTTTTTTAATGAAAGAGTGATTAATCGAACTGAAGACAATGGCTTAGCTCCATGAATGAGTCACTGCGATAGGCTCGAAATGTTCTTATTCTTTTCTGGCCATTTCAAGAATTATATACATCACATACAGTTTAGAAGGTATAAAGTATATACAATTTAGCAATCAAGGGACTTTTGAAAAATCTAAAGTTCAAAACAAATATATATATATATATATATATACTATATATAATATATATATATATAATATATTATATATATATATATATATATAAACTTTTGATAAGTTTGATAAGTTGAGACACAAAAAGGAGACTTTAAAGATTACAGATGTATACTGGAAGGCATGATAGAGGTGACTGATGATAGGGGTGATAATATTGGTTGCTTCGAACTCCTACTACTTAATTTTCTCTACTTTGGAAACATATCTATGAGAGTATGGAGTGGTATAAAGTGTCTCTGTGTGTGTGTATGGGGGGGGGTTGAGGAGAATAAGAGACCCATCACAGCTAAAATTGATGATTCACGAGATAAACATGTTGGAGCGATGTATTTATATGTGATAATCTTATCAACCATGTCATGATCGTCCCATTGTCTTAGAGTTATTTCATAAGCGGTCGGAGATTTTTTTTTTCTAAGGGGATGGTTCATTGCAAAACCTTTGGATGAATCTAGCTAAAATGGAAAGGACACTTATTGTCTGTTTTCTAATTGCAAAATGACATAATCAAAATTACAACTTGCAAAAGGGGTTAAAATGGGATACTTGTTTGATGTCATCAATCACGAAAAAACACACACAGACACAGACACACATTTACATTATTTCATTAATGTTCACTCATTTCTTTAATATATAGTCACAATCATTTGTGTTATACAATACGCATATAATTATACATTGTATATCTATTCCAGTATAATACAGCACCTGCCTGTTGCATTGCGAACCCTTTGTGCTTTTCTTCTTTTCTTTTTTCTTTTCATTGTTGGTATATAGTGCACTTACTCAGAGTATTGATGGTAGCAAGCGTACGATCTTGTTTTGAGGGCCCGGAGTGTTTATTCCTCGCTGGCTGGATCGGTCACTTCATCGGCCTAAAAACCAGCTGAGTGACCAGCTGATGACTAAAGCGGCGTACGAAAGATCCCTCCACTCGCAATAGCCTCACTACGTGGTTACGTCAACGAAAAAAAGGCAGCAAAGAACAACGACTGAGCCATGTAGTAAGTTGTAGCTTCACTTCGCTTTTCAGCGTTGTGTCGGCTGGTCGGGATCGTCCAGTCTCCTCCAACCCTTGGTGATTAGATTAAGCCTTGGAATTTCTTTCATACCTACTGAATTTCTCATTTGAAACTTTTTTTAAATATGACTGAAAAAAAAACCACACCACTTCGTATGCCCTGTGTTTGAAAGCTACGTCTTGAGTTTGCATATATTCATAAAGTAACATCTTCTCGTCTTCATTTTGCATTATCATGGAATAATGTTTTATAGTTGAATCAATCACTTACCTTTTTCAACGGTTACATTCAAATGATATTGCAATCAATTAGTTTGTTCAATTGACTTTGTATTACATTTATGTATGAAAAAGAAATACAGAAACTAAATCAACTAATAAATCAATCAATCAATACCAATAACGATAAATGAAACTAATACTGATAATGACGACAGAAGTCATTGTCATCTAGGAATGATAGTGTTGATAATGATAGTTAAAAAAATGATGATGACAGCAAAGAAAATAATTGTATCGATATTTCTATCATAACCAGGGTTTCCATTTCAACAAATCTCATTGCTTTCAACATTTTAGATATGAACACATAAAACATCAAAAAACATCATAGATAAATCAAACTTTGAGAGGACAGAGCAGAGTTTTTGAAGTCCAGTCCCACCAGGAAATCCTTTCAGCTCATGAAATAAGGTGTCAATGGGTCCTACAATATGTCCTTCCATAGTTGGTATCTAAGTCGGGATCATCCCACTAGACCGACACCCACGAGTCATACAGCCCACGAGTTCGACATTGACAACAGGTTCATGAGCCATACAGCTCACGAGTCATACAGCCCATGAGTTCGACACTACGCAAATAAAGCCCATGAGTTCGACACTAGGTAAAAACAGCCCAAGAGTTCGACAGATACAACACTGGGCTTGTGTCAGTCTCGAGGGTCTTGTTAGCTTAGTGACGAACTAATGGGCTGTATGACTCGTGAGCTGTATAACTCATGGGCTGTATGACTCGTGAGCTGTATAACTCATGGGCTGTACGACTCGTGAGCTGTATGACTCGTGGACTGTATGACTCCTGGGTGTCGGTCTCATGACGTGCACCCGTTTAAACGGCTTTTATGATGCAACTGTGCAAGGTATCGATTCAACCAGCATCGGTACTCCAAGCTTTCAATTATTGTTGTTCACTCTGTTCAATTCATATTATCTTGTTTGCATTATTCTTATCACTTAACAAAGAGAAAATGATGCATATCATGTTACTGTTTAAAAAAAAAAAACACACGAAAATTAGTTTAAACTTAAACTTAAACTTGAACTTGAACCATGCAGCTAGTGTCACCCAGGCGGCCTACCATGTTGATAGTGAAGCGTCTCTTTGTCGTCTTGTCAATCTGGTAGATTAAATAGAGGCAATGTGAAGAGACCGAATGATGTTTGTGAAATTGGACTTTAAACTGTCTTGATCAGTTTTACTAACATTATCGGAAATTGTTATCGCAATACTGTTGTATAATGATTATTCTTCACCTGTCTCCACATTAAGTTCATCTTTTAATTGTTGTTATAACGTTGTTACTACCACTGTATTGTCATTAAGCTTATCATTATCTTCACAATCCTTATGCTGTCATTGATTGACTAAAGTGGTGATTAAGGTGTATAGAACATATAAAAAATTGCATTGTCTCTTCTGAGATTTAACCCTTTGTAAAGAAACAGATTGTCTCCTATCAGATGGGAATAGATGGTCGAAAACTATGAAGACTTTAAGAGAAGGAGAGGGAGTGAGAGCGAGGAGAGAGTGAGAGAGAGTTTGAGTGTAGTTGAGAGGACCGAGTTGTGCATGAATAGCGCCACGATACGTGACCGACCAGGCTGCTCGGCCACCGATGCTAGCTGTGATTAAGCACCAGGGGTGAGGTCGGGAAGGCGTATTAGATTCGCTCCGCTTCTTGCTGTAATTTGGAAATGCAACAGAGTGTGGCTTTTTCATCACGGAACGCCGTGAACTTTCCTACTCTCCTGGGAATCCAGGACCAGGGTTCGTCGACTGGATTAATCCCTTTCGTTCTCTTGAAGATTTTACAGCAAATTTCATCTGTCCAAACAGCACAATATTGACTCATCCGTCTACGACGTTGAGTGCGCAATACCCTCTTTCTTCTGAAGCTTTGCCATTACATGAAGTAGAAGAAGTTGGAGAAAGTGACACCTACAGAGGTCGGAAAATGAGTCATGGTTTTAAACTAGAGCAAGATCCCCCTTTAACGTCGATTAACACAGTTTGGACATTGGTAAATCTTTCGTGTGGGTGCTTAGAATGTTCGCCGAAATGTCTTTTATTAGCGCTGTAAACAGTCGCCGCGATTTAAGAACGAGCGTCGGTACTTCCCACGAAAGGTTGCTGCGAGCGATACGGCGGGTTTATGGACGATTTACAGGAGTCTCCTTCTGCGCCTAACATTTCGATAAACTTCCCAGCATGCAAAACTGCCATAATTTGGAGTGCCCTTTTAGTCACACACGGTTGCCCAAATAACATTTCGTCAGAAGCGGCCACTTCGCCGCGGAGGAATCAAGAAGAATCCTAACACAAACGCCACTTACGATCTGCCAGACACGCTCCTAAATGACGACAATGTACGGCGTATTTTCCTTCTGCCGACGAGCTTTATTCCCTAAGACCAATTTCACGTTGTCCGTTATTTGAGACAGGAAATAACAGGTTGTCTTTGATGTGAAGGGAGCGCGACCAACCTTGGATTTTTTCCCTCCTCTCTCTTCCTCTCTTTCTGGTCTTGACAACGTGGTTCCCTTGGCGCGTAAATTATTCACCAACAAATTACTTTACCGTCTGCCGTAGATAGCTCACTGGTATGACGCGGCAGACATTGCTTCCCGTAGGAAAGCACCACGGCTCTATCACACAAATGCATGTGAGATGTTTATTTTGGGCTAAGAAAACACACACACACTCACTCACATACATGAGTAAAGACGCAGACACACGCACACGCGCACACAACAACACACACACACACACACACACACACATCCACCCACCCACACACACGCAAGAAAAAGAAATGACCCGGCGTCTGATATCATGCATGAAAAACTTTTAATGAAGACAGAGAGAAAACAAACCAATAAAACTGTATAAAAAAATACACAATAATTCAATTGCGTTAATACGTAAATATTGTTGTCATCCTAGGTGTACACCATATTTTGATTGAGAAGATATTTCGAGGAAAATTAAGTAAATATAGTTTTCTGTTGTTATAAAAAGATCTAGTGTAGTACTCAATGTTTGTCGTAAAGAGACACTGCTCACCAGTATGGTTTGACAACTGGACGCACATTCCAGTCAGGTCTTCGCATATAATCTAAATCACTGATAAATTCTAATTGGTTAAATGTCAATAAGAATTCCACGTTAAGCCTTCTAGTGTTAAAAAAATCGTAGTTTGGAATCTGAAGAAAAAAAAAGTTTTTGTTTATTTGCTTGTTTGATTGTTTAATTGCTTGTTTCTTTCTTTCTTTTTCTTATCTGAGAAGATGACTGGATAGCCTAAGTCTAATCGAGTGTTTAAAATGTGGAGGTTTTATGTAAAAATTCGACAAAGTAAAATGAACGAAGTTGGAACGGCAAATTTTGTCCATGATGTCAAATAAATTGAAATCCTGTCTCTAGATGTATCTCTCTCTGTTATCCAGTTCTGTACAAGTGACATTGATATGAATCTACAGAGAAAAATGAATGGGTATAAGTTCGTGAGATTCATTGCATGATAATAATATTTTAGCATATTAAAGTGTTGACTTTTTGAAACCGTGCCATTTCCTCGTCTTTTCTGCATCCCATTGTATTCCTGCAAAGCGGTCAACATTGAAAAGAACTGCAACACAAAAATCAATGCAAATGATGCCAGTCGGAAAACTTCAGTCAGTGAGAAGTGAAAGGATTTTTAAAGAATTATAATCTAGTTCTAATTTGTTACTTTTCCTGTGATATTCGTATGAAGTAACATGTTGAGAGTTCAGAATTAGTTAGCTGACGAAAACCTAGGAGGGACTCCTGCATTTCATCATGATTTGACTGCAACTTCGGAGAAAGGTGAAGCCACACCATCTGTTAAAACGAAAAGTTTACGAAGATGAGTGTCATAACGTCTATTTCATTTAAAATTGGGGAATTTCCCATGCAATTTACACTCTCTTTGTTATAAATCTGTTTTAAGGCCAAACTTTAAAGATTGATGAGAAATAAATTCGCAATGGACTATGATCAGAATTATATATTACAAAAAAAAACAACATACACACACACACACACACACACACACTCACACACACACACACACACACACACACACACACACACACTCACACACACACACACACACACACACACACACACACACCCTTGGATGCTTTGGAAACCAAGAGGAAACGGGTGGATGAAAGCTGCCCTGTGCCAAAAACTAACGCTAAAGAAAAAGCAAGACTACTCACTTGGCTGCCTGCAAGTCGAGCGGCATGATAGCGTAAGCGAGTGCGCGAGCTAATGCACTCCTAGCGCCGCAGCCCGTGCGAGGGAGATGGTTAGCAACTACCTGTTAGAATACACACGTACACATTCGGCGGCGCCACAAAATAGACCTGTGGAATTGGTTGGCGTCGTATGTATAGCCGACGGAGAGTTATGATTCGGGTTAGGAAGGGGCTGGGTATATGCCCCTCTCTTCTTTTGCTTCCCTCCCCTTCTGTATCTGCCTGCGTCTCACTCTTTCACTAGGTTATTTCAGCTTATAACAGTAAATATGGATATTATGAATCGAGAACTTTAGCATAACCACACCCCCTTCTCTTTTTTACTAAACAAATACTTAACTGAACGTATGGAATTACCTTCAGAAAGAATTATTACAGAGAACTTGTATGCGGTTTCGATGATACTGATGGGTGTAAGTAATACAGTAGTGCCTTGCTGAAACCCTTATTTTCTCTTTCACACTTGATGTAACCTTGCTGAACCTTATAGCAATTTGTTAAATATCAAATCTCATTACCTCTGAAAATTAATATGATAATAAGATTATGAAAGATCAACAATGAGATCATGGCAGCTTTCAGTTTTTCTTCGTTACTCGAAATTTCGTATATAAATTTCTCATATTAGATTTCAAATATTTCATGTATTTATGAATCTAGTATATTATGATTTTCTTAGAAAACAAGAAAATAGGCTCAATACCAAGCTCATAGCTGATACCAAATCGAAATCAATGAAGATTTTGGTCTGCAGGGTAAATTTTTTGTTTCCTTATGACTCTTGTGTTTTCTTCCTCTGCTTTGCTTATGTCAAGTCTGACCAAACGTGACTTCATCTGATATAAACATTGAGGACTTTTTTTCTTGTCCTTCCATCCATGTATCTGTACATTTCTCTTCTAAATTCCCTCCCTCCCTTTCCTTAGATTTCGTCTCACTCTTTTGTAGTTGTATATATATTTCATGTATATTTGTGTGTGTGTCTGTATGTGTATGTCATGTATATATAGACACAAACACACTCATATTATATATATATACATATATATATATATAGATATATGTATATATGTGTTTGTGTGTGTGCGAGTGTTTGTGTATATATATATATATATATATATATATATATATACATATATATATATATATCTTCCTCTCTTTCTCTAGTCTTGCTTCTCCAATCTAACCCTCCAGGACTGACGACATAAAAGACGGCAACCCGATCGAAGCCGCAGTCGATAACACCCAGATCGAGTCGACTTCAAGTTTTTACAATCTCGGAAATAAATCTCGCTGACAGGCGCATACTGTCGAAGGTAAATCGAACCCTGGCCCGCTTCGTTTAGTTTGTATATAATACCCAGCTCTCTTTTCTCTCACCCCACCCCCCCCCCCCCAACTCCCACTCCCTCTCTCTCTTCTGAACGTGGGTAGGACTTGGGAGTGGACGGAGAAGACAACAGCTCTGTGGCGATATTTCAAAAAATACCAGATGCTAAAGACTTCGGTAGAAATTGTCAGAAGATATAAGTGACTTGGTGAAGCAAGATGATATTTTATTTTGTGCTGTTAAGTATCGCAGAAGTGTCAGTCCATCATTACTCACGTATTTACACATATGGTGACGGACTGGTGGAAGTGAGAGTGTAGTGTATGGTGCATATTTGATGTATTTGCACTTGATGTACCACGACTTGACTGCCATGTAACTGCAGGTCGTATAAACTACATTTTTTTTCCTCAAATTCAACAGTTGTTTTCTGAAAATGAGTTCTGCTTTAACATGAAGAATATTCCCTATAATATAGATTAAGAACATTGTAACTCCAAAGGATATGGACATGCAGATACACAAGCAAAAATAAAAAATAAAAGGCAAAATAAAGCAGAAAGAACCCCCCCCCCCGTCCCAACCATCTCCCCAAACCACCCCACTGTTTCAGATTCTTCCCCAGCAACCGTAACCTGTGGAATATATAGAGACAGCATCCATCAACTCGCAGCAAAAGCTGTGCATTATCTCTTCTTTCTCTCTCTCTCTCTCTGCCGCACGATCGATGGGCAAATACAATTTGTGAGAGTGTTTCTCCCTTATTTCCCGCGTTCTCGCTTTCACCCCCCCCCCCCTTCCATCCTAACTCCACTCTCATGACAGCAAGGACGAACGTTTGAGAACGAGGCAGGTGTTTCTGGGTCCTTATTCTATTTCCTTTTATTATCTCTCTCTATCTCTCTTCTTTGTCCTTGCAATTTTGCTTGCCGTCAGACACATTATTTGGATTGCATTCCACATAACTGTACATATTGCAGAATACATTAGGGCCGAGATATCTCATCGGCGGGTGCATAACACGTAAATAAGAAGTAAGAGACTATAGATGTAGGTTAAATGGTTACTTAGGCTTCTCCAAATCTTATTTAAAATCAATCGAAGAAGACTTTTTAAAGGGGATGGCTAGTAACCGATCAGTGGGAATCAGTGGGAATGCTGAGGGATGATTGTTCCAATCCTTGTGGGATTCATTTAAGAGTACATTATATATCTACTGTTGTGTGAAAATTATTTGCTTCAGAACGGTCTCATATTCAAGTAATGTGCAGATTAATGCCCCGTCACTGACCAGGGACGCTTACCTGGAAACATTAAACTGCACATTACTTGAATATGAGACCATTCTGAAGCAAATAATTTTCACACAAGAATAGATATATAATGTACTCTTAAATGAATCCCACAAGGATTGGAACAATCATCCCTCAGCATTCCCACTGATTCCCACTGATCAGTTACTAGCCATCCCCTTTAAGCTTTCGTATAATCATGATGGGAATCACTTTAATGAATAATCAACGATAATTGTACAGTCAGGAATTTAACATGAAAGAGGTCCTGTGAAAAAAAAAAAAAAAAAACCACTGCTGGCAAACACCGTTCACATAAAGAATAACGGGGAAATGTCATGGAGATTGAGCAAGCAACAAATAAAGCAACGCAACAATACTAAATAATCCTATAGTGCCAGTGGGCAAGGATGATATTGACAACAGTAATTATTTCATCTAACTTTTTTGGCCTTCTGTCAATGTTTTTCATATCATTACTGTATATTCAATTTTCATTGTCCATTTCAGTTCAAGATCTATTCAGCTTTTGATTTTTAAAAACTCATGACATATATTTTAAAGTATATGCTTAAATCAGCGGTTATAATCCTCCATTAAAGCAGTCGATTTTCAGTTGGACTTACGCAGTTCTGACAAGAGCACGTGACAAAAGTGAGAGTCATGTATCGCAGAGAGAGCGAAGATGTCTTGATCTTTACTGATTGCTACGAGGAAAACACCAGAAATAGCTCCACACCTGGTGCTCCGATATAACAAAACTAAGAAAAAAAATCTCCGCCAAGCTACTTTTCCCTTGTTTGTATTTTCTCATAAATTCGATATATGGCCTATCGTCTCTATAGCTCTTCTAAGACTCTCGGCGCCTAATGCGAGTCCAATCCAGAAGTCATTATTCCGTAATTACGACTAGCTCTTAAAATGCAGCTCATTTGAGGGGCAACAGGCTTGCAATTATTCCCAGTTTCTCTTTTTTTTCTTTTTCTTTTTTCTTTTCTTCTCATGCTATCGCCGTTCCTTTCGCTAATTGCAATATCTTCCCTTGGATTCGGATGGGAACTTAATTGGTCGATATATGAACCGGTTATTGCCATAATGGGATGAGCAGATTAAAGACGCGACGGGAAAAAATAGTAGCAGGAAAGGATTGGAAATCGGAGGACTTACTCAGAAGGAAGAGAGAAAGGGAGACAAAGCCACATGAATATGGACATAATATAGGCAACTCTGAATGAATAATTATGGAGGCAATGCTTATATATATATACAAATATATGTATGTATATATGTATGTATATATATATATATATATATATATATATATATATATATGTATGCGTGTGTGTGTGTGTGTGTGTGTTAATGTACAAATGGATGTAGATCTATATGCATGTTACATGCAAGGCATTTATAGTATGCCTGCATAATGTTTTTGAATGTGAATTTACAAGAAAAAAAAAACACGTAATTTTATTGGAGAATATAGTTTTTTGATTAACAGAATTGTGTTTTTACAGACAAGAAGAATCAAAAAATTTTAATCGTATTTTGTATTTTCTATTTCAAGCTTACTTATTTTGATGGTAATCTGTTGAATGATAAGTACTAAGTAAAATTGGTTGAAGATTAGATATTTAGCTGAAAAGTTTAGAGTGTGTTACTTTGTGTAACATTTTCACTGATGTTCTTTCTACAGAAAATAATATTGATATTTTATCTCAGTATATCATTATGAATTGTTTATTTACTTCTGATAATACAGATGATTTTTATTTTGTTATTATATTGCATATCTTATATCTTTGTTATGTTTGCTACTTGTATAATCATATTTAATCAAATATCATTCTTCAATGCTACATATTTGGGCTGGCCTGCTCGGAAGCGACAGCAATTCATATTGCTTTTGGCAGCCCAGACCAACATGTAGCATTTTTCTCTCTTTCTTGGACTGTGCCATCTTTGTGAGCAATGCATTTGTATTTGTACTGACGTACTGTATTATTTCTTGGTCAAATATCTAATGATATTAATGATAGATAGATAGATAGATATATAGATAGATAGATATATGGATGGATATATGGATAGATAGATAAATGGATAGATAGATGGATAGATAGATAAATGGATAGATAGATGGATAGATAGATAAATAGATAGATAGATAGAAAGATAGATGGATGGATAGATAGATAGATGGATAGATAGGAAGATAGATGGATATATTTATATATTGATAGATAGATAGATGGATATATGGATAGATAGATAAATGGATAGATAGATGAATAGATAGATAGATAGATAAATAGATAGATTAATAGATAGATGGATAGATAGATAGATAGATACGATATTTAAATAATTTTGCGATAGACATGGGAGAGATTTCACGAAGTCAAGTTCGGGCAGAGAAATGAATAGCTAGCCAGATAGACAGACAGGTATATGAACAGACTGAAAGAGGCAAACATGAAAATGAAATATCTACCATATGCGAATATTACACAGAAAAAAAAAGAGGAAAGCACGCAGAGCAAATAGTGATATATTCTTTGAAGAATGATATGTCCAAGATATACCTGTAGTGATAAGAATTGTAATTTGTTTAAAAAAAAAAACCCGAAAGGAATGACAACTTTGGAGAAAGGCAAAACAACGGACAAGTAGTCAAGTGACCACAAAGGATTTTCTTTGTCAGCCTATGGGACATCCTAACGATCAAATGCCTTCTTATACAATCACAGTTATGTCAGTGCTCTCATCTAAACCAAGTTACCATCTTGGATATTATACTTCAAATAACACATACGTCATTGCAAAATTGTTATTTTAGCGGTATTATTGCAGGTTTCCACTTAGACATAATTATATACACGTGTATAACCTACAATGTATTAGTGGGTTTGTGAGAGAGTGTTTTGCTAATATTTGTGTGTGTTGAAAATCAAAATGAACGAATGTATATCATATATGTATGTGTGTGTGTGTGTGTGTGTGTGTGTGTGTGTGTGTGTGTAATGTTACTATCATGATAAACACTCCAAATTGTTCAATTTCCCCAGAATGCCAAAGTAACTATCAAATGGTAATTGGCATGAAGTCTCCAATGCACCCGAGACCAACCCCCAACCCGAAGGTTAACCTAAAGGATGGACGTCTGCATATAGAAAAGCCCGCCTACAATAATTGTAGTACGTCTAATCCAGCTATTTCCTGCTGCTACTGAAGGCAGCGGACAATTGCTCGCAATGTTCCCCAGTGCTCCCGGGGGAAGATCCAGACAATATGCGGAGAAGAGAAAGGTAGAGTTTTGAATGAGAGTCAATATGAAAGGAGGCGCTGTAACGGCTCTATAGTTTAATAGCAGGGGAGGAATGAATTCAATATGAAAAGGCTCAAACATTTGGTCCCGTAATCATTTGACTGTCAATATTGCTTCATTCTCCAGTCTTAGCCGCTCATTAGACTTCCCCACTTTCCGAAATTAATCCCCACACTCGGACTACCGTGTGTTTTAGCAATTACTCGCCCAGCAAAGAGGGCGGTATATTTAACAACAAAAAAAATAATAACTCGCCTGCCCCACTCCTCTTGAGAAGCACGTGACCAGTCCATAAAAGGTAAAAACCAATGCACCCTCATTACGGACACTGTTCATTATGACGATTTGGGCAATCGACATTGATTACCTCACACGGCAGTCATCAACCTGAAGAATGGGTCTGTCGCTCTCAGCGAAAGACGTTCCTTATACTCGGTCATTGATTTTTATCACGTCTGCGCAGAAAATGGATGTCTTCAACGCATTTCCAGGAAAGGTGTATTTAAGCAGTGCTAGAAATTATGATAACATCAACTGCACAATTCTCATAAGAAAGTCGTCAAGAATTAAAACTTTGTGTGTGATCTTTATGCTGATAGAAATAGATTGTAATGATTTTTTTTAAAGGAGACTTTTCACACTAACGCACACACACTCTCTCTCTCTCACAGACACGGACACACACACACACACACACACACACATGCACACACACGCAAATATGATAACTATCCACAGACGTGAATATGCATATATTTCTAATCCAATTTGAATAGAAACGCTCTTAGACGGACCAATTACCTTGCATGTCGGTTTATGAGATAACGGATGGAGACTAACTTCATATCTACCTCAGACAGAAATAATGAACCTAGACGCCATTAGAAATAAATGATTTGAACTAACTCATCTCGCACTATGCCAAGCGTTAGGAAATATTTTATTATTTTTATTTTTTTTTTTTGGGGGGGGGGGGCTCTAGTATGGAGTGATTTGATCCCAAATGTGAGCCTTTGGGATCATCAACCTAACTTAATCAATTTGTATAGAACGCACTATACGTTCATTTTGAGAAACAGTAAAACTAGACCGTTGTTCGGTTCGAGTTATTAAGTGATTCATAAGTTATTAATGTTCGGTTGAAATTATAACATCCACGTCGGATTTTTCTAAATAAAATTGTTAAGGAATATCTTTTGCCGATGTCGTCGAGAATATTACGCATCTATATTGAACACTTCGAGAAAAACAGTAACAACGAACGGGGTGCTTAATATTTCTTGGCTATTTCATGCGTGTAACGCTCAGAATTATTACGTAACTGCATAATAATTGTAATGTTCACCTCGTCTCTCTCACCTCTAAACAATGGCCATAACAATGTAAACTGACTGATCTAATCGACGTCTTGTTAGTAGTATGAATCGTTTTTCAAATCAATCTCACTAATGATCACCGCTCTTTAATTTCTTTACAGAGTCGTATATCCATCAGTACTTTTTTCAATCCCTTCCAATGGAATTACTGTATATTGTAATATGTATGACGGACATTAACGAGCAGCACAATCATATCAAAATAATTTGAGAAAAACAAACTTTGACATTTAAAAAAAGAATTATCAATGTGCTCCAAAATTGTGCGAACCCTTTGGGTTCAATGATATCGAATTCATTGTTACTTGCCATACGATTAAAACTTTTTTGTGTTTCATTGTCAGGATTATATTACTTCAATTCCAGTTGACACGCTTTCCCAAATGCGAAATACAAATTTTCCAGGCGGCAATTAGTGTTAGAAAAATTATCTCCGTGACACTGCAGGTTTTAATCAAAATATAAAGCTTCGAATTGCACAAACTCGATGAAGAGTTCATTAGATGACTCCGTTCGTTTTATTTGACAAAGAATGTGATATAATTGAATCTGTGTAAAGGAATCTGTACTGTGGAGTTAAGTGCAAAGTTAAGAATAAAATCAAACCTGTATCGACGGACGTGTAGTTTCACGTCTGTATATCAGTGCCCTGGGGATCTTTTTTATTTTCATGTGCGAACTGAAATCTCATATATTAACCTTTCCGGAGAAGTAAGAAGACAGTAAAAGAAATGAAATCAAATTAAATGAAGCTCAATTCTCACAGTATGTTAAATGTTTGCATCGATATGAGTGTCGTTCATCTCTCCATTTTTTCCTCTTTTTTCTTCACGTGGTGAGAGAAGTATCAAAGCGTATCTATTTCCTTCGTGTAACCAGTGAGAACTGTGCTTCTCTGAGGAATTGTTGATTGGCATGGCAACAAGATAGAGTCAGCCTGTAGCTCCTGGAAAATTTCATTTCGCCTAAAAGTGTCGCCTGAAGAAAGAAGACCAGCGAGGAGAAGGATAATGGCAGAGAAATGCAGAAGGAGAGGGAGAGAGAAGGGATAGACAGGGAAAGGAAAGAAAGGGAAAATGAAATTATAATAGCGATAGTGCAAGAAAAGTACACATGGTCTTGTCGAAGAAGTTCACGAAGTACAGCGCCGAAGAAGGGTGCGTGATGGAGGCATTTTCTGTTCATCAGAGACCGGTCCGGGATCCAGTGGTGTGTGCAATATGCACACGACTTGGTGGGAGATTCTGGTACACGAGCGCATGAAACCAGATCTGTTTACTATCGAAAAATTATCCAAATATGACCGACGCGACGGCAAATATGGGTTACATTTACGGATTCTCCTCAGAACGAGCAGGAAAATCAATGATGACGTCATCCGCGTCTCTCTGAGGGTGTATCCGTGTCGCCAATGTTCCAATTCTTTTTTTTTTTCCTTATTTCTGGTAGGTCGACTTCCATCTCTCTCTCTCTTTCCCTCTCTTTCTTCCTATATCTTTCTTTCTCTCTCTCTCTCTCTCTCTGCATGGTTCCATTGCCAATCACAGTATTCGAGGAGCACATCAGCAGGGCTGCCTGTACAGAACGTTTGCCTTTAATGCCGACTTTCCAAATATAGGTTATGGGAGACCCGTCTCAATGTCACTTACTTGATTGTATCAAGAAAGCAGGCGGGTCCCAGCGGTAGCAAGCAGAGCATACAGTCTCGTGGAGGTATACCCCTAACTAACTCTGTAGGCGCGGACGATGGACTCTTCCATGCTATAAAAGATCACGAGAAGCGAAAGGTTAGGCCCTACTCAACGTTTGGAAGCTAACGTACTAAAACTGAAGAGTGAGGTTGGTTTTAACCCTTTGAATACGAGTCCCGAGCACACTCTCCGATTGTTCGTGTCACACGTTTTGTTGTTGTCGTTGTTGCTGTTTTATGTTTTATCTGTCCCTAGATCGACAAGTTTAATGGAGATACCTAAAGGCAATGAAAAAAGGCGGAAAAGTAGTATTTATTTTGTAATGAAGAGATTAAACAAAATGCATGTAAAACGTATTTAATTCCGGTTATGAGGTTTACTAAATGAAGATTGAAGAGGCAAAATTTGGAAATTCAGTTTTGCACTCAAAGTTTCAGATAAAATATTCTCACAAAATGCGGTTACTGTTTAGAGTATGAACTTTGACGTAATCTCTTCATAAAAGAGAAACAAGAAAATGTAAAGGGAATAGGGAATGTAAGGGAATGTAAATGAGTAGAGAATGCATCGTAAGCAAATGGTAGAAGATACTGTATGCTCCTGTCGCGTAATTTCAGAGTGATAACATCATTTTCTCCCCCCGGAGGAATCCCAGTCTTATCCCAGTTTTTATATCCCTATCTCTCTCTCTCCCAAACACACTCACCCATCCACCCTCTCTCCCTTTCTCCCCCCCCCCCTTCTTCTCTCTCATGTGAGGTGCACAGGACTTTTGCCAGACTGTGATGCCAAGGTGGTGACCGGTTTCCCGCGATCAATCCGGGCAGTCTGATGTTTCGGCGACCGGGGATTTGTAGCGCGAGAAACTTCCGCGCCACTTTCTGTTCCAGGCGTTCGATAGATCCACACAATCACATAGCAAACGAGCCACTCCAAACAAGGGCCCAGCTATTGTTACAGCGCTGAGTGCATGCATTCTTGGCGGGAAATTAGAGCGTGCATTAAGTGGCCTGTCGAAATCAAGCTCGGATTCGAGCGCGCCGGCAACACGATACGACAGGGAAGTAGCTAGGCACGCACGCAACAGGCTTAGCTGATAATGAGGCATGCTCGTCAGCGAAATTGAAAAGACGTGGGACAGCTAGCAGAGTGAAGGGGGAACGGGAACATGAGGAGAAGAAGTAGGATGAGAAAGAGGAGGAGGAGGAGGGAGGTGACAGCCAGTATGAGAAGAAAACAAACCAAGCCCAGCATAAAAGATGAGAAACTGGCCAGATAGAAAGGTGACAGATGAGTCGATCGGAAGAATGAGGACAAAAAAGCAAGCAAGAAAGGCAAGTTACAGATATCTTATATTGGAATAGAACCCCAATCGCAGAATACAGGCAATCGGTGAGTTGGTACTCGGCATACTTGTTATGAATGTAGTCACAAAGAAGTTTCAGGGTCCCGTGTCATAAAGCTTGTTATCAGTAACAACTGCCACATTTTTATGACAAATTTGCTCTCAGCCAATCAGATGCAAGGATTTCAGTAGCTTATGACAACTATCTTAACTTGTTATTGATAACAAGTTTTATGAAATGGGGCCCTGAAGTGACAACAGACCAATAATCCTGAAGCGAATACAATGTATAACAAAACATACAATATTAACAACATCACGAGACAGAAGAGAACATAAAATAACGCCCCACAACACAAGCTTATTGAGTAGGCCCTATGGTACATAATCAGAAGGGGAAAATACATTCTAGTAAACCAAACAAAAAATAGATGATAGGAGTGCGAAAACATGAGAAAGAGTGGGGGGGGGGGGGGCTGGAGAAACGAGATTTGGTCGAAATGAGATTCAGAAACACCAGCAAGGCAGAGTAGCTGAAACAACTTGATACCTCGCAGTCACCAAGCGAAGGATCGCACCGGCGTGTTGACGAGGCGGAGCACCGTGCTCGCGATCGCATCACGCTGGGTAGCGACGTGATGAGACGAAAACTCGTCCTTGTCCCATTGTCCCTTTTTTATTATTTCTTTTGTTTCCTCTCCTTTTCTTTCTCAAACATTTCTGATAGCTATCTGCACTTTTTTTTTGCCCAATCGTCATTTCACTTGCGAGAACGCGCAGAACAGAGACCCTGCAACTTGGAAGGTGACAGAAAGTGCACTGAATGAACGTTTAATGAATACGCCTATTTTAGTACGCCGTGAAGAGCTCTGTAGTATAGTGGACAGGCCTGAGCACTTTCGAACAAGAGATCATTGGTTCGATCTCTGTTAGATGTAAATACCCTGGACAGTGTTTTGACCCATAATATCCCCCTCAGTCGACGAGGTAAAGTAGGTGTCCGGCAATGATATGGAATGATTGTATCAGGTTATTGTACTATCTACAGGATTAATACTGAAGAGGCTATCCTGAGCAAAACAAAGACATCATACATTGTACCTGCTACGGAGATTTCCATCGTGACCATTATACACAGATTGTATGTGATTCAATAAATACTTGAAATGTCTATACAACAATGTTTCACATACAATAGGCCTACATGCCCTCACAAGAATTAAACTCTATAGCTTTTTTTAAGGTCCATTTGTCTTGTGACAATTTGAAAGGGTTTTATTTCTCTCTTCATCCTCTTTTCCTCTAAAGTCTCAGCTCTGTTGAGGGATTGGTGGTTTATTGATACAAATTGTTACATTCTTCTGGCAAATATTTACTTTACTTTACTTTGTTAAGTAAATTTGTTTGGCAAATATATACTTGGCTTTGTTATATGCAAATGTCATATTGTATACTTCCGTCGGAAATGAAATGAGATGAAATGAAATATCACAAAGTATATTCGAAAGATGAACAAATACCACCTTTCAAATACAATTGACTTATAGCTGGAGTGTGATAGCTTTGGTAATGAAACGATGGAAAAGCATGTAACATAACAAAATAATACTCACAAGTAAATCAAGATATGTATCACTATTTTACATACTACCCGTCGGTACAAGTCTGTATGAAAATCTGTCAAAGAATAATGATAATATCATTAAAACACACACACACGTTAACACTATATACAATCTAACACATTCGGGCTCAGCTGTGAGTGTCAAACGCTCCATCAGAAGCCGATATTTTTTTTTCATCATATCCATTTTATTTTGTGGAGTATTACAGCTCTGTAGGACTAAATTTCTACCTAAGATACGCACCCTCGATTTCATCTCCCCGTTTTCCTAAAACAAAAACAAAAAACAAAATCAAAAATAAAACAAAACAACTGGCATCTTCTCCGTGATTTTCAGTACGATAAGCCCCGTATTCGACTGAGCCCTGTATAATAACCAGCTGAGCAGGTGGTTGTTTCTCAACTTGGCTTCCCATAGGGTGCACACGCTCCGTCTTTCGCCCGCACGTACGGTCACTAGTCCCCCACCGGTCCCCCCCCCCCCCTTCTCCATTCACTGTTAATCAGCCTCATGCGAGTGCAATTTCTATAAATACTTTGTACAAGTTTCTCGCGTGCACGTACCATCGGGTCGCCTCTCCAATCTCCTGTCTTCTTTTAATCAGCCTTTTGCGAACCCTATTCTTTTAATGTGTCGTTCAATTCTCGTGCGTCTTCCAAGGGGAACTTCATCTCTCCTAATTAGCATAATACAGACAATATGACGACGAATTTTCCCGCTTTTTTTCTTTCAAATACGTAACGAGTGTAGTCGTATAATCATGCTTGTGAAATTTGTGTTTATCTAAGTAATGTTACATGTTCTTGTATCATTTTAGTAGATTGAGGAGATAGATTGAGAATAACAACGTCAACAGAATCAAGAAAATTTAGTGTTTGACTGTAATGTTTAAAGAGGTAGCCTGCTCAGAGAAAGGAGTGACCTAGTTAACTAAAATAATTTGAGAACCCTATGGCGTCTCGCGATCACGTGTTTTATTTAGGTCCTTTTATGATATGAACCAACTTTTGCACGGAAGCAGAATCAACAAGTCTAGAGAGTGTATGATAATAATGGTTGAGATAAATGAAAAGATATAACTTATGAATCTGTTTGATTCTCTACCTCTCGGAAGACGTTCATGCGATGGCCTAGATACAGAGGTTTGATTTCCATTAAAGTGCCTATGTGAGCAAATCTTGACTAAGTACGATTAAATCTTTACACAAGTTTTTGTGTCACTTCGGAGAGCCATCATGAAAAAGGAATTCAAAGACGCATTTTCTCTCATTTACATGATTTGATCTTGTACGAAATCACTCAAGTGGAGAGGGGAAAAGATTCATCTGTGTTAACTAAAGTTACAAATGATTGTACCTTTATAACACTGAAATTAAGCATGATACACTTATCAATCTTAACACCTTGTCTTCCTTCCCATAGTACATACATACATAAATACTTTCACTGATAATAGCGAATACAGTAGATATTACTGAACGTTCTAATAATTTGTTTCACCTGTGCCTCCATTATACTCCACTCCTTCTCTTTCTAAGACTAGGCATTCTTTCAAACTATTTCTTCATTATTCTCTCCATTATTCTATCTATCTCTCTATCTATATATATATATTTCTATCCATCAATCTATCATCCTCTAGTCTCCCTGTCTATCTATTTATCTCTGTCATTTCTTGCAGGCATGTGACCTATTCCCCGGCATTTAGACGTCGCAATCAGGGGTATTAAATGGATCGGCCCCAGCCCTCCTGGCCAAACACTATTGACTGCAGCCTCTCTCTCGAACAGGGACTCCAAGGCGGTGTTCCTCTCCGGTGGCGCCGATGAAAATGTCTCTTCTCCCTCCCTCTCTTTCTCTCTCTCTCTCTCTCTCTCCCTACCTTCCACCCCTCCCCCTCCTCGTATATTCAGATGAAAAATCCCGCCTCTCCATCCATTTGAATTCTCTCATTCGTCTTTCAGTCCAGCCGTAACTTTTTCTGCTTTCTATCAAGAGTGGATAGAGACCGCCATTTTTTTTTCAAAGTTTCAAGGCAGTCACTGACCCCTTGATAGTTTGAATTCAACTGAAGCCCGCTGATGAAGAGCCAAATCTCCAAATTAATCGTAGATTGGGATCAAATTTGACAGTGACAGAAATTTTACAATTTTTTTCATATCCAGTTTTGCCACAGGAAGAGAGTCAAGCTAGATAAGCTCTAAAAAAATTAGAAATATCCTACATTCATGCAGGATATCATCGTTATATTTGGGATAATATCGTTTTCATCAATGCATTCCTTTTCACACAATCGTCAACGTCTATAATCTTAATCGCTATATTTTTCGCAATCATCGGCAGCTCTTTAGACGGTTTGTGGTGGGTACAAACCATCCTTGCTGACGAAATCTATTCACCTGTCAATCAAACTTCCGCCTGTCTGTTAATTCGGGGAAAAAAATCCTTCATCGACACACAAAGTCATTCACAAAATACACAATAAAGAGTATCGGAAATTGCTTTGAGACATGCCGGAAAGCAGGAGATAACCTTTTTGGCACAGCATGCATGCCGGCATTCCGGTACTCGAAGAAAGAGGACTAGCCCGGGGTGGTATTGATTGGTAACCAGTGATGTTGCCTGCAACTACTGGGTCCCTTGTCAGCCCGCCGGAGATATTGCTACACATTACACGATGAGATGTTAATAGTCCCCATGAATGACGTTAACAAACGTCTCGAACTCCGCGGAGAGCGCGCATCAAGAGTGTAACTGCAAGCAATCCTACCAGACTTCACCATTAATAACGAGATATGAGAAAAGACAAAAAGAGAGTCCATTGTTAAAAGTAGGTTGATGCGTTACTGTCGGCAACACATAGACAATAAGATGGGCTATACCAATAAGACACAGAGCTTGGCATTACAGAATGCAGATAACGTGTGCATGAATTTGGTCCAAGGGCTAAGTATTGCAGGAAAAGAGAACGTAAAGAGAACGTAAAGAATTGTAAAGTACAATATCGTTACAGGTTTACAGGGATTACCAACGTTTTCTATCGCACTTCCCTTTCGTGAGATAGCCACGATGCTGACATAGTGGTGGAATGATGACACAATGTAATAGTCACTTTGATTATGACATCATCAGGACGTCACCATCTCCATACTTCGTATCAAATGCAGCTAAAGACACAGGAAACGACGAGGAATCATACGGCGCTCGATTTCTTCCATCCATCCACTCCTGTTGTTTTCAATGTTCGAATTTGAGCAAGTTTATCTTACCACATCTTCACGGTGGTACTGTTTCTCAACAAACTTTCTCTTTTTGGCCATCGAGTTTGGCTGTCATTTCTATTCACAAGACCGTAAATCGTATTGCATCCGAAATGAAGTCATAGACTCTGGGTTTTGCAGAGGTAAATCTTCCCCTGCAGCAGCAAAGCATTCACTCCAAAACATCTGTGGCAATGTCAAGAGAATAATTGATACGGGTTTCTAAATCTTGATAACTAAATTGATAATGTGAAAAGACGTCGTGTCTGAAAGGTCCTTTGTTCCATGTTCTCTCACTGTTGTTTTATTTTGTTTCTTCCGGCGTCACTTATTCAGAAAAACTTTGGAATAAATCCCTGCACATCGAGCGTGATCAACTTGCTCCCAAACCACCTGTTTACATTGTCTCGTATCTCTCTGTTGAGAATGAGTGTGACCTGGGAGACTTTAGATTTTTATCGAAAATAACTTCAGGTGGTTTTGGAAAGCAGGTGCAGTAAAATAAGACATTCGTGATTAGTTATTCATTTCTTCCTCGACGGAAAGATTTCGAAGAAACCATGCAGATGTCGATGTTGACCCATCATTATGAAACGTGTTTCTGTGCTTAACTCACTCTATCCACATTCATATCGATCTCATTATTTTTTTTCATGGCGATGGCGAATGGTGGAAAATCTGCGAATGGATAACTCCACTTGACTGTAGTGTTCTCTGGTTTGCATATTATTATCGCAGTCTCGAACAAGGAGTCCGAACACGAATTGGTCATCGTCTAGATGTGAGTTCGTTCGCACTAACATCATACTACTAATCTGCTGCTAGTCTCATGAGGTAATGATCATAGCATTTCATTCGTGGATTGCTGTTTTCAAATAGCATAAGAAAATCATAGTCAAATTAGTTACTCATTTTGGCATCAATGCGCTTATCAATGGTTGTATCGAAGTTTTGGGTTGCGTTCATCACGTATATTAATGACAAACTACACACACACACACACACACATTTGTACATATATATATATATATATATATACATATACATATATATATATATACATATACATATATATATATATATATATATATATACAAGCTTGTATATATATATTATACAAATTGATTCTTATACAATGACTGGTTCATCCACTAAAAGTCTGTATATTCAAATATTAACATCAGACAATGTGTACACAATGTACAACTAACATCACAGTCAATGTAAAATAAGTCGTGTAAGGAAAACGACACCATCCATAAGACTACCGGGAACACAGAGAGTGGTCTCTTTTTCCTTTCTTTCCTTTTTGTTAGACCTGTTTTTCGGACATGTCACAAGGACAGTGCATACATGATAGCCATGTAGTTCCACCCATGGATGGCGTCATTGAACGGATGGCTGCGCGCCTTCATCTACGTGTTGCGCGTCAAGGGACACACGACAGGTGTTCTTGCCATGCATTGCTTCACACGTTATTACGAAACCCACCGCATTAGCGACTGGGCGCACTCAAATCAACCCTACGAGATGACAGACGCTACCACAGGGTGTTGTGGCAAAAGAAAATGGAAGATGGGAGATGGGCGGGGAGTGGCTCCCGCGAGAGCATTTTACGAAGCAACTCGACCAACGGCTGGATTCTGGTGGAGAATCCAAAATCCAAGCTGATATGCCGATGTATGCTGAGGGAATCTTTGCAAGGTGTATTAACCATTTACACTTTTCTTCTTGGGGGCTTCCCTATAATACTTGAATCGTTAAACAAAATAGTTTGTTTTTACCACATCCCCCATTGATTTGTCCAATGCAATATCATGTTATTTGCAATAGTTGTTGTTTGCCTGGCTATTGTTATTCGTAGTTATTAGTATTGTTGGCATAATATCAAGATAATACCATCGCAATTTTCTTTTCTGAAGAACGATTATTCAGCGACATATCACCAGGTTTTGAGGCACGGTTATATCTGTGAGACAACTGCGATACATGGGTAAGGTAGTCTTGTAAAATCCCCCCCCCCCCCCACGCACACACACATGCACATGAAGTCAAAATAGACCATAGTGGTTTAACGTTCCACTCGTCAACCACGGTTATGTCAAATATCCTCTCATGCATTTTATTGCACTGCAATGAAGATTGATGATGCGTTCTTTTCAACAAGTCATAATCTGCACGCCTGGCGGAGACAGCACATCCCAAACTTGTGAATGATGACGCCACTCAACAGTGTGTAGGTATCTCAATGGGCGATTCTGTTGAAATCTATCGTGACAACTGCTCATCTGTGTATTTGCGGTGACTTGTGGTTGTATAAGTTTGTAGTAGTGTATGTAGCTCATAGTTGCTTCGTCACATAGCTTTCATATCAGAAGAATTACATTGCATTTTGTTTCGTGAATGAATATACTTTGTGTAATGATTGTATGATGCAGAAATTAATAGATTAGAAAAACCAACATCACACACAATATACTGGGCCTATAGACAAAATAGATAACGTGGTTTTCTGGTTTTCCTTCACTACCTCGCCTTCACCATTCTTTTCATACATAAGCAATTGGCAGGTAGTCACGCGTACACCTAAGGTTGAAAGAGAGGCTCCTAGGGTGAAATATCTTGTCCATACACAAGACGTACGTGCTGGACAGAAATCGAACCTCGGATCTCCTGTTAAAGGGTGTGTACAGTTCTGGTCGAGGTGAGAATTTAGCTTTTATGCGAGATATTCAGAAACCACTCTATGAGATATCAAAGAGCATGCAATTATAAAAGGTATCAAAAGTTTATTTGATGAAAATCGGTTTTGAAATGGCCGAGATATCCAAAAACAAGGTGAAACAAAGAGATCCTAATAAAGTTGTGGCCTGTAGTCTTTTATTATTATCACTTTTTTGGATATCTCAGCCATTTAAAAATCAATTTTCATCAAATAAATGTTGAATCCTTCTTGAAATTACATGCTTTTTCATATTTCATGAGAGGTTTCTCATTATCTCACTTAGGAATGTAAAAAACATGAATCCCCACCTCAACCAGTACTGTATAGCCCCTTTAAATCCTTTTTGTTCATTGAGCGTCGATTGGTACACTGTCCAAAGTCCCTGTGTTTTTTTTTCCTTTAATGCGACACAGAGAAAATGCCTATAGCTAATTTCAATACAAACTACACATCGAGTTTTAATGGCCGAAGGAATATACACTCCTTTCATGTAACGGAACATCTGAAATCATTGGGGTTTTTTTTTTTTGGTTTTTTTTATCCATGTGATATGCCAGTAGGAGAACAATATCGTCACCTCAGTATGACGTTTACACGTCTTTATTTACTGAAGTACAATTCTAAATTCCATTTCCCCCCACATCTATCATATATATATATATATATATATATATATATATATATATATATATATAATATTTGTATGTATCTTGAATGGTGGAATTCAATTCAATTCAATTCAATTCAGTTCAGATGAGATTTTATTTCCAATATCACATTTTTGTTGATGCAAGTTCAAGGGAGAAAATACAATGTATTCAACAATACTCCTACATATACATGTGAAACTAATGTTCAAAACAATCGTGTTATTGTAAAAGAGAGGCCCACGTAAAAGACAAGCTTGAAGAAATGTGGGCCACTCAGAAAATCAATGACGTATAAAGCGCCGAATGGTTGATTCTGGCTGTATATCGCCTACAAATACAGTACATCAGAAATGACACAATGAATCAAATGGATGGAGTTAGAGACAAAGTGAAAGAGAGATAGAGAACAGGAGAAAGAAAATAAGGCAGAAAAAGAAAGAAAGAAAGAAAGAAAGAAAGAAAGAAAGAAAGAAAGAAAGAAAGAAAGGAGAGTCAATGAGTGAAAAAACACTGACTGAAAGGCCTGGAAGGAGGTGAGGCGTGACGCTGAACATTTCCTGCAGTGGAAAGCTGATTCGCGACAGACGTGGTGGTGCCCGAGTCTTCTCCATGCGTGTTTTCTTTCATTCGGTCGCTGGAGCAATCGAGATTACGACTTCTGCAGCATGGCTACATGAGCAGACGACGCTAGCTTGCTGTCTTTTGACACACCCTGTACAAACTCATCACACATTCAGGGCTTCGATTCTTCAAATACCCATATGTGTGCCGAGCCACCATTTGCCTGTGCGTGGTATGGGCCTTAGCATCATCCCTAATTTCTCAATAACAAACCTTCGGGATAATTTATCGATTCGCTGACACGTATTAGCAGCACCGGCTAATTAGGCTCAAAATCAAGCTAGATGCACGGCTGCGGACGCACGTTTCTGCGGTAAATAAAGGCTCGGAAAATTGGCGGGAAAAGGGGGAAAAAAAAGCTTGCGGGGAGAAAAGACTTTGCAGTTTTGCTCTTTAGTTCTTTTCTGCGTCTCTGCCATTCAATCCCTTGATGTTAAAGGCACTTTGTTTCAGGGATCCATGTAGGAGAATAATGGATGAGGGGAACGGGAACACAGACTGAACAAAGACATGAAAAGGGACGGAGGGAGAAAAGGACGGTTGAAACGAAAGAAGAAAGGACAGTGGAATTAATACGTGTCACCTTCAGATTTCAAACCACACTTACAATAACGAATGAGTGAATGAGGTCTTAGGAACGACTCCAAGGCTGCTAGAAGTGTATAAATCTCACATTTCAGCGGCTAACTTCTTCCATGTTTCCTTCTTTCTTTTTGGCTGACAAAACGTCCCTTTAATATTTTGTGATTATTGATGGGATTCATGGTACGATTTCTTTTTCTTTTTCTTGTTTTACTTGAAACAAAATAAACGTTACCAAAGCTTTAAAAAGGAACAAGACCCCCAAATCCTATCGTTCAAATAGATTTTGACTCTTCTATTGCTCACCCAGTGAAAAAAAGGTTTAATATTAAGTTTCGTCGTAAATTTCAACGAGTCATTTCACTTGCGCAACAAGTTGGAGAGGCAACCTTTAAGAGCTATTCCTTTGCAATATGGCATCTTTCTCTTCCCTCTCTCTCTCTCTTCTTTCTCTCTCCCCCCTTCGGTCGGTAGGAGATAGTGGATAATTTTCGAGATTAAACTCGAAGGAGGGACTCGTATTTCGCATTAAGTGCCCGTTGTATTTACAGTGGTGAAATATTAACACGAGGCGGATCTCTTGCCCAGCGTAGGGGATTAATCGCTCGATCTATTGTGTTTCACCCGCTATTTGTTGTGATTGAGGGCTGGCCTCTCCTCCTCAAGTACGCCCATGACAAGTGATGGGAGTTGTGCCTTTGGAATGAAGAGACCATCGACTTCCCTGTCGACGTTGGCAACGACAAGAACAGATTGATCCAAGTTTTAAACGATCTCGAGAGCGTGGGTCGATCTGCTTGGGCTGATTTCGACCATCGCCGAAGTAACCAGTTTAAGAGGAGTAAACGTGAACAAGCTTTTGAAAGACCAATTATTCCTCTAGGAAGGATGGAGAGAAAATGAAATTGGCAAATATAGAATTCACTGAGGAGATATGCGTTACTAATGCTTTACGTTTTCTTTTCTTTTTGAATTAAGAAGCAATTTTATCAGGTTTTCAGTCCAGTCTTCTATCAAAGTGCAATTGTCTATCCTTCCCAACCCCCCCCCCCCCAAAAAAAAAAATATCATTCAGATCCCTGGTTTAATACTACTGACAGTTTGAGAACGACTTCTCCCCTACTCACAGTTGAGGGACAAGAATATGTGGGATAGCAGATGAATTCTAATCCGCGTGATTACAAAGCCCGAAGAAGAACCAGATTCTGCATCTGAGAGCAACAACAGGAATACAAAGACGTCATCTTTCCTTCCTTCCATTCCCTCATTCCAGATAATCCGATAATTTTACTCCTTTTCCTTAACAAGCAGTGAGGGAAAAACGGACTCCTCTTAATCTCCATTCTATTTACCTCACAATGGATTACGTCTAGTAAAGGTCATGCTTCATGATGGGGGACTTATGAACTGAACCCAGTTTTTCTGGGCACAGCTGTTGTTTATTGTTCTCTTTTTCTTTTATCAAAATATAGAAGACACGTGTTGTTGATGTAATTTATCAATTGTCAATTCCAATGGTAGATTTCACAACAAAGAGTCCTGTGTGAAAATTACATTAGTTCGAAGATATGATGTCCCTTACAGTTAACAGAATGCGACGAAGTACCCTACGACGAGGAATGCGACGGGGTATTTTTGGAGAGTCGGGAGACTGGTCTCAGCTACCGTGAGGTGAAAAGGTCAGGGGTCACTGTAAAGGTTATGACCACCATCTGTTGAAGAGACGTCGAACACATGGCATACATCTTGCCGTTGACAATCATTACACTGCAAAAAGTCCGGTGTTAAATAGTGAACACCGAGCTGGTGTTGAATTTTCGGTGCTCATTTATGGTGTTAAATTAACACCTCCGGGTGTCATTTCCAAATATAAAACTGTTTTTGAAGAGTTTCTTAGTAACTGCACTTCTTGTTGATTTTTAATTTAAACAAGACGATCAAGAATTTTACATTGAAATACTAGATTTTTGGAAAAATGTGAAAATAGATTTACACCACAGTAACACCAGCTGGTGTGTTTCTTTATTGAAGCTGGACGGGTGTCAAACCATTGATATTAACACCAACAAATATCAAATCAACACCATGTGGTGTCATTTTTGAATTAACACCAGTACAGTGTCAAAATAACACCAGGTACAGTGTCAAATTAACACCACGAAGTGTCAGGTGAACACTTTTCAACACCATCGCATTTTCTACACCTGTGGGTGTGGTCCTCTATTGAAGTTTGATCGGTGTTAGATTTAACACCCGTGGTGTTAAATCTAACACCGCTGTTTTTACAGTGTACCGTTGTCACAACACCTCAAGGAATGATTTGTTTGTTTGTTTGTTTTGTTCATATACATGTGCTGACCAATAGATAAGAGTACAATCTCCAAACCTGAGAAAATATCTATTTGTTTATCCCACTGGAATACTTTTCTATGAGCAATACAGAACTTGCAATGCAACTCAACGGAAGTGACAAGTTCCAACGCTTGCTGCCGCAAAGCACCCATCAGTCGCTGCCCGATGCTGTGACGTCATATAGAACGGTCAGTCAGTCTGCGCTATGTGTGGCGACACACACACACGTACACACATACTCTGTGCTAAATGCCAGAGGACTACGATTTATTTTTCCCTCAGTTGATACGCGCGACTAAGCTGTAAATCATTGATACGACCACGGTCAATCTCAAGTCAGATTTAGCATCGATTCCTTAAATAGGAATAATATGCTGTAAAACCATCCCCGAGATCATAAACCTCGCTCAGACGCATAATTTTTTTTTTCAGTAGTTGCACATATACATTTCAAACTGCAGTATCTCGATGATTTCTATAAGTATTTGAATCAGTAGTTGCGCATAAATGTGAATGAAGTGTTTACATGATTATTCATTAATGTTAATGTCCAACTGCTATCGTCCTCGTAGTGATCGTACTATGTGAGGCTCGTCGTATGTTACTATGTATAATCCCAACAAGTTAGTGATCATTTGCATAGGTAAGGTTTTGATTAAAACTGGTACAAATAAATGACATGAGGCACTGAGAAATACAGTATGACTTTTCTTAGTTGAATATTATTACAATCATTATGGCATATCTTTATATAACAAAGTACAGAATTGTGTGTATAAATGTGTGTGTCTAATTTTTAAATATAATATGTAAACAATTATGCATATTTCTATATGCACTTGCATCTAAATACTGCATACGCCAAGGATATCATACACATTCCTACTTGAACATGTTCAGAATCATGTGATCCAATAACGAAATCATCACTTCATTCCTGCATTACTTGTGATATACCTCCACTCGTCCCACCACATGCAAAATCATGTTTCTTATTAAAAGCACACGTTTCTGAGAAAGATTTTTGTGTACGTAACAGACCCAATTGAAAGGATCGCGCGAGTCAGACAGGTGTAAAATATTTGATACAAAGATAATGGGATTATTCTACCGCAAAGAACATATCGACGTAAACAACCTGTCAAGATCTAATGTTTTATCAGCCAGTGTTGTTTGCCGAAGTCATGGCTGTATTTTTTGTGTGTGTCATTCGTAGATTCTCAACGCATTGTGTAAAGACTACGAGCACTAAAACCTACGCTATCACCTAATCCGTGCACTTAAATGCCTCAACAGATGGTCTTCATTACGCACGTCTACCCAAGATGTGGACCAAGTTGTTGCCCTTATCACCCGCAGACCGCTCGCCTGGATGCTCAACACAAGAGCACGTGTGGGGGAAAGAAGCGACGGGGAGGGGGGGGGGGGGATGGTAGTGGAAAGAAATGGATGGATGGAATATGTAAAGTAGATAACGTGAAGGAAAGGGGTCAACAATGTCCATTGCTTTGAATACGCTGGGAATGTGCAGAATTTATTTTGATAGACAGTTATATAGATGCACATTAATACAGATACGTATATACACACAGGATGTTATTCATGCGTTGCATCCATGCAGCTGCAGTGACAACATAAAGAATAAACTGCAGATGTTGCAGATTTGTGTTATTTTGTATGCATCAAGGATATTGAAGAAGATAAATGGTCCACGCCTTGGAATTTTCAGTTGCAAGCACATTCACTTAAAACTAATTCTACCTCCCCTCCCCCTTAAAAAATTCCCTTCTTTGAGAAAATTTTACAACTTAAAGGGGATGGCTAGTAACCGATCAGTGGGAATCAGTGGGAATGCTGAGAGATGATTGTTCCAATCCTTGTGGGATTCATTTAAGAGTACATTATATATCTATTCTTGTGTGAAAATTATTTGCTTCAGAACGGTCTCATATTCAAGTAATGTGCAGATTAAAGCCCCGTCACTGACCAGGGACGCTTAACTGGAAACATTAAGCTGCACATTACTTGAATATAAGACCATTCTGAAGCAAATAATTTTCACACAAGAATAGATATATAATGTACTCTTAAATGAATCCCACAAGGATTGGAACAATCATCCCTCAGCATTCCCACTGATTCCCACTGATCAGTTACTAGCCATCCCCTTTAAAGAACATGTGCTAAGGTGTATTTGATTAAGAATAGATTTGTCATAGCAAAACTTGTAATAAGATCATATAATCTTTAATCAATAATCATACCATGTGACCACGACATTTTAGGTGTTTATGTCATTAGCCAACTGAATTTCACACGAGTGTAGTACTTGTGAATGAAACGCTGACTGTCAATACAAAGCGCGGTTTGTTCCGTCTTGATTCTTATTGTTTTGTTCTTGCTATTATGGAACTGGAATGAAAAATGGGTGAAATCCTGCTGGAAAGGGGCTTTTCAGACACTCTGCGTTTCCTCGGGAACGGAGATAACGTGGTACGAGAGAGCGCCCCTGATGTTGTCTTGTATTTTAGCCGGGCCAAACTCGGACACTCTTTCCCAGCCCACGGGGAGATAAGTAGGGCCATAAATCGGGCAATTACCGTTTATTTTTATCTTTGTTTACCTTAGCTGCGTGGGCTCATTTTTCACATCCACTCGCACTGTCTGCTTGTATGTCACATCATCGTCAGTTCTCCCTCTCCCCCTCTCTCTCCCTCTCTATCTTTATCTCTCTTTCTTTCAACCTATCTCCCTCCTCTAATCATATGTCTTTTTACTTTCAGCTCTTTCTCTCCCTCTCTCTCTCTGCTTTACTACCCTTTATCTCCCTCTCGTTCTCCTTGCCCGTCTTTTTCTCGTCATATCTCTCTTCTCTCACTCTCTCTTTCTCTCTCTCTCTCTCTCTCTCTCTCTATGTTTATAATTATATATATCTTTTTCTCCTTTACATACATACATACATATATATATATATATATATATATATATATATATATATATATATTATATGCTTGTTCTTTTTATCCTTGGTGTACCATTAGCCTTCGGTCGGTATAGATCTTCAAAGCTTTTTCTCTCTCCGTGATTCCCGAAGCAAGATAACATACATTAATGAATTGTCTTTATTGCATACACCTACTGGTTGCTGTCGATGGCATTTTCGATGACTCCTTGGTTCTTATAGTTTGACCACACCCACCATGTTTCCTTGGTCACCACCTTTTGAATAGCCTTATGATTTATTTTTGTCGTGATTGCTATATTTGTCTAAAATATCCGTGTCTAACTGAAACTATTGCTCATGCGCTGAACATGACCTTTGTAAGTATTTATCTGCAGTAAAACCTTAAACCATATACTATCTGTCAAAATTAGACAGGCAACATCAGACGCACTGACTTGTTTATCTTTACAGCAAAGCATCTGGTGATCATAATGTTTGCAGGATCACTGTAACTGATGATATTGAGATTTCTTTTTCTATGTTCCCTTGTTATTTTTTAGCTGTCTTGTTTATTATTGTCTTCTTGATGTTTCTCGTGACAGATAATAGTGAAAATGAAATGGCATTTACCACTAGCTATGACCTAACCTTTCAAAACGATTTTTTGTTTTCTGTATATCCACGGACAAAATGCGAATATTTTCATCTAACATGATGGCAAAAAGAAAACACTTCAGTACAAATGCAAGCAATGCCACATGAAAGAACTTTGGTAAACTTCCAACATCAACTTTCAACAGAGCGCGAAGTACCCTCGTTGTGTGTAGATACACGCAACGGTACATTCACAACGTGGTTGCAGATTTGCGTTGAACTCGAGGCATGGCGGGTTTTTTTTTTTGTCAGCTTTGTAAAGCAATTGTCCTCAACGTAGGTGGCGTAATTTGCGGACGCCAATCTCGGCATGGGTATGATTCCACTGTCAGTCTAAGAGCGCAGTGTGGATGATAATCTAAACCAATAGCGGGACGTTAATGATAAAGCAACTGCTCTTCTCCCCTTCTTAAGCACAGATTTCCTCGTGACCTTAATGGAACGAAATATTAACGGCATATCTACAAAATGGTGCTCTGACACGGCTTGCAATAGTTCTGATGGGAAAAAAATATATATACATGTATATATATATATTTGGCGCCTAAATCTGGAGCTTTGCTCTTTCACTTCTATAACAATGCGTGTTTCTAAAATCATTGCTGATTTGGATTCAGCTCTAATGGATTGACCAACATCTCTTATAGAGTTATCGTACTTCATAATACACTGAAGAGTTTATCCTAGTTATACAATACCATTTTATTTCAGTTTTATACTATCATTTCATCATTATTGTCATTATTATTGTCATTGTTCTTCTTCTTATTCTTCTTCTTATTATTATTATTATTATCATCATCATCCATTATCATTTTCATCACTATTCTATCATCATAATCATTTTCTTGGTCAGCTATCCTTCAGTATTTATTACTCAGAAAGATAACGTAACACCTACAAGTTAAATTTCGTAGAGTTAAGAGTTAAAAACATGTTGACTTTTCTGTTCATTGTAATGTTTGTCATTAAGACACACAATCACATTTTAATTTTAAGTTTTTACTATGACTAGCAAACATCCTATCTTCATAAATATTATTTGTCATGCAGACGAACAAAAGGATGTAATTTGTGTGACGTAAAAAAGAAAAAAACGAATTTCCAATTTCGATCATCTTCCCACAAACCCCACCCCTCCACCCCCCCCCCCAAAAAAAAGATAAAAAGAAACACACCTCCAACAATGATAAAACTAACAAATAAAACAATTTTGGCGCTGTGAAAGAGAAAAGGAAAAGACTAAGATTTAAAATTGGATGAAAACAGTTCCTTAAGTTCAAAGGGAGCATACTCTATATTTGTGTTCTTTTTTATGTCTCCCTCAAAATATCTCAAGATTGCTTCCTTGCACACCCCGGCCCTCTCCACCCCACCCCCTGCACAGTCTCGTCCTTGCGGAGGTCGAAAAATTATTTCAATCGAATGAAAAGATTAATTCATCTCAAGCTAACATGCCAACTGCTGCGCGAATTTTCCTTGCCGCTGCTTTCCATTCATGAGCAAGAATCCAGGATGTAACAATACGATAATTACATTTACACGTGTACACACGCTATTTATGAGTCAATACGGGCAGTATTATGAAACGGTGTGTAAATAGACCGAAATAGACGTAATTCAATTTCGCTGCTCTCATTAAGTGAATAACCGCAGTATTGCAGAGAGCGCGGGGCTATATCACACTACAAAGTAAACAGAGACAGACGAGGAGTCAACGAATGGGTAAATGCTTGCCCTCCGATTGGGGGAGAGGAGAGTGGGATGGAGGGGGGAGAAAAATGAAGGCAAAGAAGATGTTGGAATAGCACATAGCCGATAGGCTGTCTCTTATTACACTCAATCAATCTATTCAATTAGGGGAATGGCTTAAATCTAGGAGAGTCTTGATTAATCGGCAGGCAAGCAACCAGTCAGTAAAATCTGCCGGTGAGAAAATACCCAGCAAGCTTCATATATTTTCCTCACTGGAATCCCCAGCCGCCGTGTCTTTCGCTTCTGTTTCTTTCTCTTTGTTTCCTTCTTGCGATTTGTGAACGGTTTTCCCCAGCAAAAGGTCGTAAACGTATAACTTTTACTATAGAGCAGGCTCTCCAGTCAGCTTTGCTCTCCTGGTGTTTGAGACTGTAATTGCTTTGCCGTCTTCCAAGTTGCCTAAAACTCTTTGTCCAGAAATCTATCGAGAAAGAAACGCGCGGTAAGCCCCAAAACAAACAATATTGGTCATGTCTATATACGATTACAGCCAACGTCTTATGATGCTCGAATCTGAACTTTTCATTGCTATGCTGTGAGCGCACTGCAAGAACAATATGTATGCGATAAAATGACCTCATTACAGAGTATACGGTTCTTGTACCCTAACGCTACCAAGTATAAATATTACACTGTTTAAAAATTTTAGATGGTGTAATACATTATGTCGGAGACCTATCTATGTTGGCATTTGCTTTTGCCTCCTCTATACCCTTATCTCCCAACATATATATATATATATATATATATATATATATATATATATATGTATATATTTATATATATATTATATACATTCATGGCATTACTCAATTCGTGCCTTTTCGGTATGTATCTCCATTGTGTGCCGTCGAACCTCTCGCTTTTCACTTCTTATAAATGTTAGATGTTGTCATTGTTATCAGCTTCAAGGCTTATTTCGGATTGTAAAAGGAGTGGTGTCTTTAAACAGTTCTTTCTATACTTCCTTATACATTGATTCGTGTTCTCGTATAGTATCTCAGTCAATCTCTCTTTCTCCGTTCCTCCTTTATTTCACCCCCCCCCCCGTCTCTCTCTTGCTGTCTGCATTACTGTAGTCCCATTTCCTTGGTTGTTTCCTCTCTCCAAACCTCGTCTCTCTTTTAATCTAACGCTCTGTCAAACGTGTCACACAACCTCCAGTCCCGTTTGTATTCAATCCCGACCCACAGTCGTTTGATCCCCTCCGTGACAATACACTCAATTTTCGGGAATTAATCCGTATATCAAAAATCCGCGAGGACCGCGCGAGAACGGGTCCCGTTCACATTCAAAATCTAATGGCTAGCCGAGCAGCACTCGCAATAGTCTTTCCTTTTCTGGAATCTATGTATTATTACCTAAGTCCAGCGATAAATTAGAGCGACGCTAATTAATAGTTCACGTCATATACCAACATGATCACCTCACATATCACCTGGTAAGTATGTCTAAAGGTTGGCATCACGTAATATCTGCTTTATAACTTTACTGTGTGTTACTGTACATTAATACGACTATACACGTAATTGGTACTATCACCAGATGCACTGATGGTTAGACTGCACGCATACTTACATCAATAAATTTAAGTTCAGTAGCGTTTTAAATGTACTGATCTCGCATCTGCTGATAATAAAAGAAAGCAACGTCTACAAAAAAAAAAAAGAACTGGTTTCTCTTTCCAATATTTCTTTCTTTAATTGCAGGAAAATACTTACACCGTTGTAGGCAACAAGTTACTATGTTGTCGTTGACTGCCGTCGAGGGATGAATTTGCAAATGTGAACAGTGAATGTGAATACTTTGAGTCAGTATGTGCTTTCCCATTGATTAATTCGGTAGAGGCTTCGTCATGACAGCCTACACCAAGTAAGGTCAGAAATAAACGACATGTATACGTCTCATTCTTATGATTAGTGCTAGAGAAACAAAATCCATTGCTCACTTGATATCTCAGAACTAGGAATAACGTTAATTTCTCAGTGTGGACTAGGGCGAACCAATCGTCTGCGCTGACCGTTAAACAAGCAAAAAAGCGCGCGCACTGTCAGCCGAATCAAAATATTTAGATTTCATTTCGCACAATGATTTAGGGTTTTATAGCTTTTCCCCTGTGCGCAGTGATTAGAGAATGGCCTGTTCTCATTTTCTCGCTTTGTGCGCCCAAAAGTAATTCATTTATCCAGGACCTGATTGAAGTTCTGCTTCCTTCTTTCTATTTTTGCCTCTCTCTTTTCTTTTCTTTTTTTCTTCGGATGTGTTCCCCCACCGTATTCCTCTCTTGGAAAGATTAATGGATTTGGTATCATTATACATGTGACATTACCGTCTTTGTTTATCTTCCTGAGCCGGAAACCGAGTGTCTCCCAACCACCGAAAGCCTGCGAACACTTCAGATGCACACGCCGCCTTCTCGGGCGCACTCACTGGATTAGTCTGTCCATATCTCCCAACCTGTTACCTTGTTGGTGGCTTCACGCATGCTGCTTGCACGTGACGAACTACTTTAGTATACACTGGTATAGGAACAAAGATGAAATAAGAAAAAAAAAAAAAAGACATGTATTCAGTATACGCCACGAGCACGACTTAATGGTAGGTCATTTCTCACACCATGCAAGTTCTTGGCTATTGATACATTAATGCGGCACCGTCAATGTGGAATACAGTATTTTACATGAATATCCATACATATACAGATACAGACACAGATCATATTAGTATATATATATATATATATATATATATATATATATATATATATTGTTTGTGAGTTGATGTTTGAGATGTACAATTTTGCATACATTTTCAAAATAACTTTAGAAATGACGGTCACATAAAGGACGCTCTTTCCCCTCGCTGTTACTTCGTAGCTTCGTTGATTTACCATCCTCTGGGTCAAATATTTGTGTAGGATAAAGAATTGCACGAACACGGAAGACAATTATGAGTTGTGTATTTATTATGTATGTCGTATACAGGAGCAGTATGACTGGAGTGATGGAAGGTGTGAAAGAGAGATGGAGAGGGGAAAAAAGAGAGAAAGAAAGGGAGATATGGGATGCCACGACTTCTCGTCAACCACTTTCGATCGTGTTTAGCCCGGAGCTTTGTTACGCTGCATGACTTTCTTTAAATTTTAAATCAACAGATCTGCTTCCTCGAAGCGAGAAAACGGGAACACACGACGGGGTTGCCACACGCATCCATATCGAGCCTTCTAGCCACCAGCCTCAACAAGTCCCTGAGAGTGGGCAAACATTTCCCCTTTTTTTCTCTCTCAGACATGACTGATGATGGCCCGATAAATTATTCAAGTTTCTTTTTACCTGTAGCCGGAAGATGCATTTACATTTAGATCGCACATGCATACGTCCGTTTTCTCATGGATGTGTGAACGACGTCTGAATAAAAATAAGAATATTATACGAACAACTTGATGGTGTATTTTAAATGATAATCCACTAACCCAATTTGTCAGCTGCATAATATAACTTAATCATAAAATCACCTTTTTATTTACATGCTCGTGTTTCTCTTTTTAAGACTTTCTCTTTTGACGCCTAAATCACGCAATATCAAGGTTGACAAATCATTTGCTACATTCATAGATGAGAGTTATTTTAAGATGCGTCATTTCTTTTTTCATGTATGAGCATGTAATTATTGTACTTTGTTTCTTCCCGGTTTATTGTTATTAATCAATTTTGTCAGTTCCGTAGAGTTCTTAGAATCAAAGATTTGAGTTAAAATGTTTTAGTAAGGATAAGCCTATGAATTCGCAAGTCAACCATTTCAATTCAAATTCATTTTAAGAAGTGTGTGTGTGTGTATGTGTGTGTGTGTGTGTGTGTGTGTGTGTTGTGTGTGTGTGTGTTGTGTGTGTGTTTGTGTGTATATGTGTGTGTGTAATGGTGCTTGTACACTTCTTTGCGTATTTAATTGAGTGTGCTCATGTTTACAAATTATAAACAACGTATTCATCCCACCAAATATAGTGAACAGCTTTCAACAGTAGTGTTCTCGGTAGATTTCTTTTTTTTTCTACAACATGTATAGAAATAACGTCATCTTGCAATCGCTGCACGGGGTGCAGAAAATAATTGAGGTAAGTTGGCGCTAGAAGTATTCGCATTTTTCAAGCTACAACAGTAAATCACATTAATGCTGAAAATACCTTCAAATACGAAATTCAGAAAATATGTGTTTGTGACCGTGCCCCAGTCTTTTACACTACCTCAAACTATTCTCTGGAATTTCGTAGGTACATACATTTCTTTATCAAATGTAAAACTACATAGTACTTTATATACAAGATAATGGATAAACACAAATTTTAAGTAGCACACAAGGAAATTGAATAATTAAATTGGCAGAGGTTTTGTCAAGATCAGTCCCAATGTAGCAAATCTATAGAATCAATGTTCTACATGTGTTACAACCACATTCACACTGACAGTGATCGCACAATAATAAACAATTAATTCATTTTCAGGTGGTTCATTAATAATGATATTTTCGGCACGAACACTTCAGTAAAATCGTTTTAATACAATAACTTACACTATTTACAGTTCCTTGTTACAGTAAAGTGATTGTTTTAGACACGTTGACATTAGCGGAATTAGCATATGCAAATAGAATGAGGTGAGGATATCATGGCCTCATAAGTCTCCAAATTGACATTAAATTTTGGTTTCACTAAAAATTTATCTAAATTTCATTTTCTATGCCCGCAAGCAGACAAAAACCATTTTTTTTTTTTTGCTTGTTGTGTCACAGCAAATTAGAAATAATGACTTTGAAGAGAGGAAAAGGTTAAAGGTTAGAGGGCTTGTGAGAAAACCAGTGGTACAGTTGGGGCTTATAATGATCATACAATCACCTTGATTAATTTGCATGATTAGGTTGCAACCGATATTGTCCCGGTGAAATATATGAATATTTAATATCCCGCATTTTCCATATTTCTAGTCCAATTTAGAAGAAACTTTTACCATTCTAATACTATATATATATATATATATATATATATGTGTGTGTGTGTGTGTGTGTGTGTGTGTGTTTGTGCGTGTGCGTGTGTGTGTGTGCGTGTATAATAGTATTGAATATAATTATACGTACATGCATATATGTGTATATGTATAAATATATTTATATATACGCTACTGTGTATATGTTTTTAAAAACCCTGTTTTATTATATGCATACGTTATCTCCTTTTCAAGACTTAAAAAGATTACAAAGCGGTTAGTAAGATTCTTTGTTGACCTTGTTTAGTTTATTGGTAAGCATTGTATCTGACAACTTCAATATTCGATTTTATCGATTTCATAACTGTAAGAAAGGGCTTGCCCCCCCCCCCTTTTTTTTTTTTTACCCCGGAAGTACAAGTTGTACCAGAGCGATTTCTTTTTAGCTTGTCAACTGAAGAAACCCGGAAGTGGAATCAGAAAGTTGCGCTGAAGGCCTTGTTTTGCTTTGTTTTTGCCTGTTAGCTGATGAAACCCTGAAATGGTACCAGAAAGATAAACTGCCCCCCCCCCCCCGCCCCCTTTAAAAAAAAAACGTGGCGCCGGCCATATACACGATGCGTCACATAGCAGCATATGTGCTCTCCGATTATTTTGACTGCGCTTGCGCGATAACACCGCTGTCAGGTGATCGAGTGTCCAATGGTGTCGTATTTTGAATTAACTATAAAACCTAGTTTCTATATAGAACCTTTTAAAACAAGTTAGAGGTTGGTCTAAATTCAACAAATCTTTTTTAAAATTTCGTTAATATTTACAAATTTCATTAAAAAAAAAGTTTCCCAGAGTTAATTCTCCATGAAAAAAAAAATGAAATGACTGTAAAAAGAGTCCTACTATACCTTATTGCGGCCATACCTATTTACAACTCGCACTTTCCAAAATGGACAATGAAATTAGAGATGACTCATTTGAATTGTTGTTACCTTGACCGCTATATACACGCAACATGAACAACTTGGAAACCTGTTAAATACAACACAACTGTAAAAACACGTCATCCCAAAAGGTCTCCCTAAACAAAGAACTCATATTTTCTCAATGTCATTTCCTTAAATTTGTGATATCAGACACATGAGGCATCCTCTTCTTCTTTTCATTCTTCTTTCCATACATTTTTTTTTTTCATGACTATGACTCATTCAATGATGACTTTGCTCATTCTTTGGACTGCGATTCATAAATCAATTTGAAGCAATTACGCCTTAATCATCGCTGGAGATGATGTCATTGTTTTCTTCATTCCCGCGTATAAGCTCCACCCCCTGTATTGTCTGGTCTGACACACACTCACAACAAGCACACGTAATTATCGTAGAATATTGCTTTTATGTGATCCACCAAGTTATCTCTCTCTGTTATCAGGCGGTGGAAAAAAAAGAGGAAAAACAAACGAAAACAAACCGGACGTCATGATGGCATCACTGCACGGAATACGCGAAAAATGGGCAGACGACCACAAGATGTACTCTGCGAGGTGTGAAGGCGCGAAGTCGCGGGCGCGCCATTAGATCCCGGCGGACGGTAATTGCCGCCGCTGTCTGACCACCTGCGTACCCAACACCTCCCGGGGAGAGAGCTGGGCGCGCGAACTTGCTCACCTGAGTTCGCCCTTGATACGGCCATAACATATTCTACATCTTTTCATCCCCCCCCCCCCCCCCTAACAGGAGTGTTTTTAGGAACAAGGCACTGCAGGAAATTAGAGCTTGATTACGGATGGCGGTAACGACTTCCAATAAACGTGGGTTCACGTCGGGTCTCTGAGGACACAATTGAAAAACATCTCAACAGATGGACACTGAGTAGTGAGCAAGGTAGTCACCCGTGACCAGAGAATAGTGCCCCCTTTTAGCGGCCGCGACCGCACTTTTCTGGTGCACAGAACTAGATGGCGCTGGTCACCATGTTCATACAACCTAAAACTGGCAACAATAAGATGTTGTTGATATAGCTCCTGGTCGTTGGAGCTGCAAGAGAATGGCTTGTGAGTGGTCATAGGGTCAATTAAATTCCGTTGGTCAGGTCACGTATATACTGGTATGATCTTTGACAGATTGTACTTGTAGAGAGAAAATGAATATTCGCGCGTATATCCGTCAGATATCTTTAAATTTTATTTCAGCTTTTTTTTTGTAATAGCATAAATCTGTACGTTGATTAACGAAAATAATATAAAGAGGATGATGCCGCATATAAACCAACCAGTAAGCTTTATTCCTGTGGACGTGTGTGTCCGTTTTGGGGGTTGTATTCGATTTGTTCTCTTCGACATAGATGGAATGCTCTAGTAAATTAAAAGAAAAAGGTACCACAAATTCATTCTTGCCACCACCTCCATTCTTTTTTCTTTTTCTTATTTTTTTTTTTTGGGGGGGGGGTGGAGGAGGCAATGAACCAGCGTTGGTCTTATTCATGTATATTCATGATTTTCAAACCATGCAATATAAAATGATATGGAGAACGAACTCGATAGCGAAAGTTTCTGAACTCTTATTATAATCATGATACTTCCGAGGTTGAAGTGAGGGGTGAGGATGACTTTCTCTAGGTTAAAACATCTTTAATCTTTTACTTTTCTACTCCACTTCAAATTTCTTCTCATTATTTTTTCTCTATTAAATTATTTCCCTCTTTCTTTTCTCTTTTTGTCCCTTTTTGCCTTCCCGATTTACATTTATCTTGCTGCTTCTGCCATTATGAAAATCCTGAGCACTGTTGCGACTCTTCGATTCTCCTTCTCAGCCCTGGTATTTATTCCCAAATTAGCAGAGGAGGGGTGGAGCCCTCTTTTCACGCATGCTCATAACTTTAATGTTCATTGAAGAAAGTGCATAATATATTCCCTTATCCAACGACTCTTGTAGCAATTTGAAAGAAGTACAACATGTTACACATTTCTTGTGAATAGAAGGATAGTACAACGAACCTTCTCGAAGGAGAGTTTAATCGCCTCTCATCAAGAAAGAGATGGAAAGTGAAGAGATAGTACTCGTACAAGTCATGATAGCCCAATATTCCCAGTGGTTAGTAATGGCGAAGAAAGCTGTTGCGAAGTTTTGTACCGGAGACAAAAGAGCGTACCTCATTTTCCTCATGTCCCCGCCAAATGCGCCCCGTGACAAATCAGCAGGACTGAAAAATTGATGACATAACAACGTCCTATTAACGGAGCCAGTGGAAGGTGTGAGGTGATGGTTTTAATCGTCATGAGAGCTCTCCCGGACCCCTTTTGCCATATGTCTCCGCGGACGGACCTCGACATTCCCGTCCCCATTCAAATTTTACAAAGTGCGCATGCGCAAACGCGTCGTCTGGTTTTTATTCACCATTTCCATTCATTCTTTTTCCCTTATTTTCCATGACGGATCATCACCAGAATTGCAACACACTGATAGGAATGGGGTTTCCATTGTGCGTTGACAAGCTTCAGGGTTATCCTTTTCTGTGTGTGTGTGTGTGTGTGTGTGTGTGTGTGTGTGTGTGTGTGTGTGTGTGTGTGTGTGTGCGTGCGTTTAATACTGATACCGAGCGTTCGCGAAGTCATATTGAACAAAGACGCCATAACCTAATCTCCTGTAGGCCTATACAGTTCTGTCCGTACTTATGTCTTTCCATATTCCTTGTCGCGAGATAGGACGATTTTTCCATCTGGGATGACACTCGTCAGGTCGACATTGCTTCTCGTCGAGATATTTACGGCGAGTTCCCTCCCTGTGACGATGCCGGAGGGGCGTCTGGACCAACACAATTTATTATGCATGGGACTACTATTTTTACCGGCGTTTCACGGCCAAGGAAGGCTCTGATTTAGTCAAGCATGTCACTTACTCATCTGCGCTCCATCTGCCTTACAATTTTGTCTTCTTTAGAGGCGGCTCTAAATTATTTGTTGCGTCTTGTTTCCCTGCCCGCTCCTCTTTCTCCACCCTCCCCCATCTTTTTCGCCCCGAAGCATTGTCTATATTCACCGACCATGCAGTACATTGTTGCGTCATTAGGAGCGTGCCTATCCATCTTGCAATGGGAGCGGGTGTTACCAAAGGTCAAAGCTAAAAAGCGCCGCCACTGGGCTTTCGCACCTTGTGCATTTTTACCGCGGAGCTTCACGCCAATCATTACTGTATATTTCTAAACCGATTGATAAAGGAGAATATGACGCGGTTGTCCGTCATGGTATCTCTCAGACGATAAGGCATAAGTGTCCGGTAGTTAATTGCCGTGACGCACCTACTCAATATCAATCTGTTATCCCATTTCGGCGAGATGAGCCTTACTGCAGGCTTTCATATTTTGTGGTAACTGATAGCTAAACTTTCATTAGTGAGCGTCATCTTTGTTTTCATAAACTACACACTCTCAGAGCGGTGTGTTAGTGTAATGGGCACCTAAAGTTTATCCTCGCCTTCTCTGCCCCGTCATTGCAGCAGTGAACAAGCGCTCTGAGTGGCCAGCTGAACAGTGGGGCTGATTTTAGTCCTTGACATTCTATAAATCTCGTATTCACTCCTGTGTATCTTGACAGTTCTTTACGTATTCAGTATGAAGACAGTTAGTCCACCAATTGCTTATTCCGAAAGATGGCGTGAACTTTAGTTTCAAAATGGTGTGTAAAAACATGGTTGTACTGAACTGAACTAAGTCATCTGTTTTAAGTATAGTAAATACAGATGCAGTGGGTTATTAGTTTGTAGGTGTGTTTTACGGTAAGATAATAATGCATAATCTGCTTCCAGAATTCAATGAGTCTTGCTATAGGATCTTTGCGGACGGGTATATATAACATTATGGTTTGTAACACTATTAACTACGAACAGCAGGTCATTTTTTATAGTCAATACAGCTATAGGACTACCTACATCAAAATGAAGGTGCCATTTGCATTTTCAAAGCAGATATTCTATAAAGCACATGATTGTGATCATTGAAATGTTGACGATGATTATAACAATGATGATGATGATGATGATGATGATTAAAATAGTAATAACAATAACAACAACAATAGTATCTTAGTAATAATGATGATAGTAATGATTATAATGATGATAGGCTTATATATATATCACAAGTAACCGATAATGACTTCAATTTGTATCTGTTAATGTACTGAGTTCTCAGATGTCCAAGGATTCAACCTATTCACATCAAATTTTATTGTCGGTTCACCTTTTGGGAATTTTTACATGGCTCATTATTACTGTTTCTCTTATTATTCTCATACCGGGGAACTATCTTGTTTTACAAAACACCAATGCAGTAATCTGCTAGCATCAAATCAGTTACTGGAGGTTCCGACATATTTGTGGTATTTTGAACTGTAAAAGATCGGATTTTGTAGGGAAATGAATGAAATTTACATTAATTGACAAATAAATAAAACATGTAGCCGTTTTGATGCCAAATCTGATTGTAATCCCGACCTCGGGAATGCTTGTCAAGGTACGAAATGCATGCGCCAATTAAGTGCGTCTTAAAACCTTGTACATGTATACATGGAGGTCCGCGCGCGTTGTACTTGTAGCGCGGCCATGGCATCAATAAGGCCTTAGGACCACTTTGGCGACTTGATGCCTCCCAATCGATGTACCCCCTCTTCCTCTACCGCCCATCCTTGCGATTCTATGATTGGTATTTCAGTGATTCACTCATCTAGCTACATTGCCGAAATCCCAAGGCTACGTCCTTTCGTGGGGATACACTCTACCTTGTGCTGCTCAAAATATCTAAACCAAAGAAGCCAAAAAGCCGGACAGAGAGAATGGGGAAGGGGGAAGGGGAAGGGAGAAAGGGGTGTAAATAAAAGCCCGAAAGCTACTCGCTGGGATGGCGGGTAAATCGAGACAGCATGGGAATAGGCGGGCGGGCGTTATTAAGTTACCGACACGATAATCGCACGCCTAGCTGCAAAAGATCAACACAATTAACGAAATTAGGACGAAATTTCGGGGCGGTAAAAGGAATTGAATCGATCTCTCCTCGAGGTCCAAGAGTCTCAACAGTTGGATTCCTCTGTGTACCCAACTTCAGCAATCCCTGTTCAAACACACAACTCAATTTCATCTCATAAGTTTTATGCTCTTTCAATCAAAGTAAGATGGATAATTACAAAATGATGTATTGCCATCTGAAAGTGAAACGCTACTCCACGTACGCCAAAGTTGACTCCTGTAAAAAGCAAAATAGATTTTTTTTGATAGTAAAATCAAACAATATTGAACAGTACAGTTTAATGGAAAGAAAATGTAAGGAAGTTATAGACTAGCAAAGTTTCACAGGTTTTCGTGAAACAATGACTTTGGTCGTAATCACTTCTACGAACCAACAAATTAGGTGATTATGATATTGTCTCTTTTTCATAGTGGCAAGCACAAAAGTTATATCCGTGGCGTCAGATTAATATTTAGCACTTAGGTGTTGATTTTTTTTTTCAAGAGTGGGTCACAATGGCTCCCTTATTGACCTTCCACTGCATGATTACTGCAGTCGGTTTGCATACAAACTGTTAGCTTCATCTGAAGTAATAAACGGCAAGCATTAAAAAAAAAATGCCTCTCGACATAACTGGACCTCTCCGTAGATCTTGCCCCTTCTGTAAAACAGCAATGTCATGATGGTACAGCTGTGCTGCCACATTTACAACCTTGTATATTTTCCATTTATTATATCATACGACTTTTATTGTTATGTGATCAACAACATACATACCATTATCAGACCATGTCAAAACCGTTTGTCATCAAGAGTAAGCCAGAGATAGCTAAATATTGACTTGATACAGAGCCTCTCGCTTTCTCTCCAGGTATATGTCGCAAAAGTCCCTTACTGAGTACATTATGTGCTGTGTTCTGTTTTTATCAACGAACCCCTTGAACATAAAGTGAGCTTCAAACCAATTACCAATATATACTGTTTGGTAATGAAATGTTTGATGATCCCAACAATGAGATTGCAAAGTTTGTCATCACCGATTTGAAACTTTTGACTGAATCACAACAAATTGCAAGTGGTTTTTTTTTTTCCACGCACTAAAAAGCAACTGTAGAACAGGAGAGTTTGTTTGTGCACTTGTCTTTTGTCGCAAGTATGTGTATTTGTTTGTTAGTTGGATTTTGTTGCGACTGTTTTCACCATTGATTTAGCTATTGTGTTGCTCTGCATAGAGCTTGCAGGGTAATTTGGGGGACACCTGTCCGTTTTAGGTCGACCAAATGTCAAGGATTGCTTCCTTGATAGTCGTTTTCGATGAAAATATTATTGCGCTTTTCTTGAGCCATGATACTGGAGCGGAGTTAATCCATATCCATGGCGCTCCTCGGGAAATTGCATTTCCTGCAGCAAAGTGCGTGCTTGTAATACGGCTTCCCGAATTGGTCATCGAAGCGCGCCCCGGAATCAGCGTGAAGAGATGCTGACCTGAGGAAGTCCCCCCGCTGGAATAACCCCGAGGTCGTACCCCCTACAAAACCCTGAATGAATTGAAAAAAGGACGAAAAAGAAAAAGCATTTCCTCACACATACCACCCCTTCCTGCCCCTCCTCCTTTTCCTCCTCCTCCTCCTCCTCCACCCATATACTCTGCAACATCCTCAGTTTGCCTATTTCCTCTCTTTTAGCCATTGTGATACCACAGCGCGCGGCTGAACCTGTTTCGTTGTGCGTGCACATCCCGCGGCTTCGGTAGGAAATGAAATCTCGGTCAGTACAATGGCGGCTGACTGGAAGACATCTGTTATTCGCCCGAAAGACAAAACGCAAGGACGTAGGAATGGAGCAAAGGATGTATAGAAAAACACGGCGTCATAGCGGGGGTTTCCCTCTCCATCTAAGCGTAGACGATATCTCTGCAGATGTATCTGCTAAACAGGAAAAAAAAATATTGGGTATATTAAAACAACATTCAAGTAAATTAGAAGAGTCATTGAAAAGCAATGAAGTTAGCTAATTCTTATAAAGTTTACAATTTTCCTGCATTTCTGCATCGTCATTATAAAGAGCACTCGCCCAAGTTTTTTCCCTAACGATGCTTTTTGACAGTGACTTGCGTGACATGAACTACTTATAAGTAGATTTTTGTTCGTTTTACTCCTACAAAGTTTGTCCAAAGTCCGAGTGTGTACTGCTTGCTTCTTCTGAGAATAGGACTGTAACGGTTCCGCGCGCGATATTCATTCTAAAGTCCAAAGTAGTGGCAGACAACGATAATAGCACCTCTATCGATACAGTAATTTCCCGTACTCGCTTCCCTCCGTCAATCGTATCATCTCCGGTATCGATTTCTACGTGTAAATTGAGGCGCGCTGGTAGAGCGACGATAGCCTGTAGCCGCGCTGGAACATCTGTATACGAGAGTGAGAGAGCATGCGTGCGCATGTCATGTGCGTGTTGTTTGTCAATGTGTATACAATTTGTGTGTGTCTGTGTGATAGTACTACGATAGGAGGCTATACCTGCGAAACAAACAAACACTCACAGTGGTCATGTCACACCAGCCGTCTCGTCTTGAGCTATGATTAAAACGGGTCGACACCAACTAAGCATCTGCCTAAGATATGAAGTTAGCGGGTGTGCGCAGATTTTGTGCAAGGTCAGGATTTAATAAGCCTTGTGAAAAAAACATTGAACAATGAACATTGAACAATAATAATTGTACAACAAAAGAGTTACACCCCGGTCTGAAGTTAATAAGTATAATAAATCCTTAATTCTATATGTAATTGCCTTATGCTTCGTTGGAAATAACATTGCGTTCTGCAGGCTTATAGAAACATACGTATTTGGTCTCTGCAGAGTATGATGAGCGGGAAAGTAAGGTAGACGTAGTTCTATTCAGGTGAATTCATTATCGAACGTGGCTGGTCAGTCCACCTTGCACGTCAACTCGTGAATGACACTTTGAATGAAATTCAAGTCAAAGGGAATCTAAAATCACATTATGATCCATCTATGAATTATATTACTGTCAGCTGACTCTCGAATGCTGCCTTCGAATGCAGAGGCAAAGACACAGTTGCAGTTGTGTGTGTGTGTGTGTGTGTGTGTTTGTGTGTGTGTTTGTGCGTGAGTGTGGGGGATCAATAAAACATACAAACGATCGACGGATGCTGGAAGCAGTAGAAGTGACTGGGAGCTAAAAATTCGATTATATCATCTTTTTTTCGGCGAAGAGGAGGGAATTGGAAACCACGCTGTTTGAAATGTCCGTTGCACACGACACCAGTGTACTTTTTATGGAGAATAGTATGTCTTCATTTGGGATTACGAAGTCCATTCACTGGCGGAACTGTAATGCACTCCATAACATTCGCCTCCATCTCAACCCAGAGATACCGATATTTCCACATGGTATGAAAATAACACGACAAAATGGTGGGAGAATAAAATCATTGCTAAGTGCGCACCCGATGCGAAGAAAATTCAATTACCAGTTTCTCCCTTGTTCTCTTCTTTTCTTTTTCTTCTTCTCTCTACATTACTCGTCTCTCTCCCTCACTTTCTGCCTTTTTTTGCTTCTATGTTTTGTCTGTCCCTCGCTCCAAGAATATTTCATCAAATCTCTGAAAGCATCGGGGATCAACTCGGCGGTACATCTTTTTACTCCCCTCACAAAAACTCGCGCTGATCTTGTTAAAACTCCCCAATCCATTTGCATTATCGAATCTGCGGGCTTAAAACAGCAGTCCCGCCAAGCCGGTGAACAGGTAAAAATCCACAAGTGCCTCAAGGGAGATCATCGTATTTCTGCCGTCTTTGTATCTCCCTTCTTTTCAGGGGCGTGTTCTCCGTGTCCTAGCAGACGGGCAACGCCACATAATACCTTGGATTCCTCGACATGGTGACGGAATAACAAGTCAACGGACTGTAAGCATTTTGATTTCAATCGAAGTTAATGTACTCCTTTCTACATGGCGTGTATCTGGTGGTTACCCTCCACCTGTAAGGTGGTAGGATTCTACTGGTATGTCAAATGCACAAATTAATGGTGTGGGTCCTGAACTCGCTTTCCCTCTCTTTTCATCTGCGTTCTTTTCCTCTTTTCCTTGCATTCAAGGTCTCTTAGACAAATAAACCACACCAACACTTACACACGCACACGCACACCCACACTCATCAATAGCTCTTACACAAAAGTACCGGTAAGCATAATTATAAATGAACTATCTGAATAATATGTTTGTGTTGCATAGTGTACTGTTTTTATGAAATATAAACGTTGTTTTGCAAGCATATCCCATCAACCTAAAACAGAAGATAGGCAACCAAGCACTTCCATCTTAGCAGGAGGAGCGAATCGTAGGATGGGACGCTGTTCAATCGGGCATAAACTTGACTTACCTCCCATGCCCTTCCCTTGCACTCTGAGGTCACTGTATAAGAATGTAGGGTATACATACATAAACTCTATCACCACACCGTGCTCTGAACTGGCGCTCTCAAAATAAAGATAAATTGCCGAAGCTCGTCTATGGTCCTACCAAACTGGGATGTTTACCTTCTATCCGCCCCAATCAGAGCTCGCATGGATTCAACAGGCGTACGAGATACAGAGGGGTGGATAGCATGAAAAAGGAAGAGTGAAGTAAAGGCAGAGGCTGAGGGGGACAGAGGGAGAGCGAAGGGGGCCAAAATGGAGATAAGAAGACGAGAGAGGATGGATAGTCTCACA